>NC_053165.1:164921621-164956621 GCF_016835505.1 Polypterus senegalus | reverse complement strand
GTGCTTTTTTCCATTTTTATGACATCTGTTTGAAAAGGTAAGAATATTGAGTTATGTTTACTAAAAACAATTATGGCAATCGACTGCATAAACCTTTGTAAGTTTATTTCAATTAAAATCTTGTGTTACTGATACATAAACCATTTGAGTAGGGTTAAATTATGAACATTAGTTGTTTCAACTTAAAAAAATAAATATTTTGTAAAAGAAAATGTTAGTTAATCCAACAGGTTCATGTCACATTTTCATTTTCACTCAACTCAAAAGCCAATGTTAAGTTTACTTTAAACACCATTGCAGGACTTACTTAAAAGTGGTGTTAGTTGAAAGAACTTAAAAAGGTGAATGCAATCAGTTGCCATCATTTTTTACTACAGTACTACGAGTACTACAGTCGTCTGCTAGGGTTGAACGACTGGCTACAGGGTTTCTGCAAGAAGAAGGACGTCAGTTTCATCAACAATTGGAATCTCTTTTTGGAAAGGCCGCGTCTCTTCAAGCGTGATGGCCTGCATCCAAACAGTTTCGGCGTTTTTCTTGACTATCTATCTCTGCTCTTAACCCCTTCCGAAATAATACTGCTGTGCCAGGACATGATGAATGTTTAATAGAGTCTTCCGTTAAAGTTCACACCATTAATACTGTAATAAGCAATCTCAATGCACGTTGAAAACCTAGGAAATACGGCATAAACTCCAATAATCTAATTAAAATCACTATTTTAGAGGAACAATGTATTAAAACTATAAAAACAGATCACAGATTAAACAAAAAATATACACAGAGCGGCGCTAATAATAATAATTTAGTTCCTATTCCAAATAACAATAACGCACATAGTACTCATCTCTGCACCTCCGAATCATTAAATATGGCACTATTAAATGTCAGAGCTTTAACTAACAAAACGTTTTTTATCAACGATCTTATTAGTGATAAATTGCACTAAATGAAACGTGGCTTAACTCAGATGGCGCGTCAGTTTTAATCGAATCTGCGCCCGGATTACAGTTTTACTCATGCAAACCGCCAGGGAAAAAGGGGGGCGGATTGGCTAACATTTACTCGAGCCGATTAAAATGTAAAGATGTCAGTTTTGGTAAGTTCAAGTCCTTTGAGTATCTCGCCGTTGTTATTCATGGAGATTCTCAAGTTCTAGTACTATCCGTGTATAGACCTCCTAAATATAACGCGCTTTTTGAGGAATTCTCTGACTTAATGTCAATTTTAATTACTAACTATGACACACTCCTAATAGTTGGCGACTTTAATTTTCATATAGATAATCAGTGTGATCTAAAAGTAAAAGAATTTATGAACCTCCTGGATTCTTTTGATTTGAGACAACTCATAAATCAGCCTACACATAAAGCAGGTCATACATTAGACTTAGTGATTACTAAAGGACTGAAAGTTGATATAAAACAGATCATTGATATTGGTCTATCAGACCATTTTCTTCTACTTTTTAATATAGAAATAATGATAAAAAACACTCATGAGAAGCATATTGTTAAAAACGCTTCTTTGATTCGCAGCAGCTTTAAAACTTACAAACATTTTAAGCAATCAGTCCGTTTATAGTGCCAGCTATAATAGCGAGGACAATGTAAATAGTAAGGTGGAAAGATTTAATTCTAAAGTGAGAGCTGCTGTTGACATAGTTGCACCTGAAAAGACAGTGAAAAAATCTTCTAGCATTGTTATACCATGGAAGACCCAAAGAGTGTCTGATTTAAAGAGAACATGCCGTAGAGCTGAGCGTCAATGGAGGAAGACTAAACTTACTATCCACCACGAAATATTAAAAGTCAAAATAACAGAATACAATAACACTGTCCGTCTTGAGAGACGCTGCTATTTCTCAAGATTATAAATAACAATGCTAGTAATCCCAGAGTCTTATTTTCAACAATTGATCGCCTACTAAACCCAGGTAGCTCAAAGGAATGCCTCCTAAGTGCTTCCAGTGAAACCTGTGAGGCTGTCGCTGTATTTTCAATCAAAAATTAATGATATTAGAAATAACATAGTATATCTCCCCAACACTAAGGATCCCCTAAACCCCAACATCCTGTTATAAACAAATTAAACTCTTTCACTAGGATAGATTTACCTGATTTACAAAAATAATATCTCAATTAAAACCCTCCACCTCGTCCTTGACCCGATACCAACAAGGTTTTTCAAAGAAGTATCAGGCGTGCTAATTGATAATGTTCTTGACATAGTAAATTCGTCACTAGATACTGGGGTCTTCCCAGACTGTCTTAAGACTGCTGTAGTTAAACCCCTACTTAAGAAACATAATCTTGACCCCTCAGCTCTTGAAAATTTTAGACCCATCTCTAACCTGCCTTCTTAAGTAAAGTTCTAGAGAAGGCAGTCATTATGCAGTTAAATGACCACCTAAATAAACATGCTATTCTTGATAAATTTCAGTCAGGTTTTAGAACAAATCACAGCACAGAAACTGCACTCGTTAAAGTAGTAAATGACTTGCGGTAAATGCAGACAGAGGCCATTTATCTGTTCTCATCCTCTTAGATCTGAGTGCTGCATTTGACACCATTGATCACAACATTCTTAGAAATCGCCTTAGTCAATGGGTGGGCCTCTCTGGCAGTGTCTTAAATTGGTTTGAATCCTACCTGACAGGGAGAAAATATTTTGTTAGTTGTGGGAATTACAACTCAAGACACATGATATCCAATATGGTGTTCCACAAGGCTCTATCCTGGGTCCGCTGTTATTCTCAATCTACATGCTTCCGTTAGGTCAGATTATCTCAGGGCACAACGTGAGCTACCACAGCTATGCTGATGACACACAGCTGTACTTATCAATAGCACCTGATGACCCGATTCTATTGATTCACTAACACAATGTCTGACTGTATCTCAGAATGGATGAATAGTAATTTTCTCAAGTTAAATAAAGAGAAAACTGAAATTTTAGTGATCAGCAATAATGGATACAATGAGGCTATTAGAAATAAACTGGATACATTAGGATTAAAAGTCAAGACGGAGGTAAAAAGCTTAGGGGTGATTGTTGACTGTAATCTGAATTTTAAATCACATATTAATCAGATCATTAGGACAGCATTTTTTCACTTAAGAAACATAAGTAAAGTTAGACCTCTTATATCACTGAAAGATGCTGAGAAATTAGTTCACGCGTTTGTTTTCAGTCGACTAGATTACTGTAACGCACTCCTCTCAGGACTACCCAAAAAAGATATAAATCGTTTGCAACTAGTGCAGAATGCAGCTGCTAGAATCCTAACTAGGAAAAGAAAATCAGAACACATTTCTCCAGTTTTGATGTCACTACACTGGTTACCTGTGTCATTCAGAATTGACTTTAAAATTCTGCTTATGGTTTATAAAGCCTTAAATAATCTCGCCCCATCTTATATATCGGAATGTCTGACACCTTATATTCCAAATCGTAACCTCAGATCCTCAAATGAGTGTCTCCTTAGAATTCCAAGAACAAAACTTAAAAGAAGTGGTGAGGCGGCCTTCTGCTGTTATGCACCTAAAATCTGGAATAGCCTGCCAATAGGAATTCGCCAGGCTGATACAGTAGAGCACTTTAAAACACTGCTGAAAACACATGACTGTAACATGGCCTTTTTATAACTTCATTTTAATTTAATTTAACTTAATCCTGATACTCTGTATGTTCAATTCATCATAATAACTACTCATGGTGGCTCTAAAATTCATACTGACCCCTACTCTCTTTTCTGTTTCTTTTTGGCCTGCGCCACCTCCACCTACTCAAAGCTTCATGATGCTCCAACAATGATGGACGGATTAAAAGGAAGAAGTCTACGTGACCATCATCATCATCAAGCCCTTCCGTGAGAACCCTAAATCCAAAGAGGACTGTTTCATTTATGTTAGGTAGAATGCCCAGAGGGGACTGGTCAGGTGGTCTCATGGTCTGGAATCCCTACAGATTTTATTTTTTCTCCAGCCGTCTGGAGTTTTTGTTTTTCTGTCCCCTGGCCATTGAACCTTACTCTTATTCATGTTAATGTTGATTTTTTTTTTTTATTGTGTCTTTCATTTTTCTATTCTTTAATATGTAAAGCACTTTGAGCTACAGTTTGTATGAAAATGTGCTATAGAAATAAATGTTGTTGTTGTTTTAAGTTTATCCAACATGTTATTTTTTTCAGTGAAAGAAAGAAAGAAAGAAAGAAAGAAAGAAAGAAAGAAAGAAAGAAAGAAAGAACCGTGTTGTGCCACTATTGTAAAGAAGCCGTTTCTGTTAAGTATTTTGTATTATAAAATGTGTATTTGCACCCGGGACTTGTGTCTGTGAGGTTTGGGGTCCTGCAATGCCGCCTTGTGCTCATATGAAAGGCACGTATAATATAGAGATGGATAGGCACTATGTAATATTTTAAAAATGATAATCAAATAGTATAAGATTATTACAAAATCAGCACAATTTATATTTAATAATCATGTTTCATATGACAGAAACTTCAAGTTAACAATCTGAGTTGCAAAACACACAAATGTGAAGTAAGTATTAAGGTCGTAATTAAATATTAAAAACATAAAATTAAAAAATAATGTTACTGAAAATGACAATTAGTGTATCAGCTTCTTCCCCAGCACGACGGATGCCCACCTCTTTTGAAATCCTTGCGCCCCTGCACCTTCTAATCTAAAGGACGAAGTAAACCCGACAGGCCTTCGGGGCTCTTCTCGTTTCTTCCCGTCATCGCTGCGCTGCAGTGCTGCACGTGACCTACTCTTTGATGAGTAAAATTCTCATTTCAATTCTCGGAAAATCAGAGTCTTCACGGTGAAAATCCCGTCACCTGACTGCGGAGCGCTCCGTTTATTGTTACAGCGTATTCAAATGACTACGAAGAGTTTCAGATCTGGTGTTCGATTTAGAGCTGTGGGCAGACTTCATACAATTCTAGAAATATACGATCATTAGTTGTTTTCAACATAATCCATGATTATAAAAAAAGAAAAAAACACCGCGACGGTCTTACTCTAAAAGAGGGTCGCCTTACTGGAATGGCTGCGAGTCTCTTTCTCCTCACTGAAGACACCCGCCGGCCCCCCAAATCCCCTTTGAATTCTCAGTTAACGCGTTTGTCTCGACGGCCTCTCGTAAGATTCGCCACTCCGGAGGTTTGTGACTTTCTGTCACGCCGCGCTTGTATCTTCTCTTTCCAGGGGGTCTCAATGGTATTTTTAAACACTCTAATATTTAACTGTGACACAATATCAATATACAGCTTTATTTGTTAAAAAACAAGAAAAAGATGTAAAAACTGCACTTTCCTTTTCGTTAGACTTTAAATTGGAAAAAGCTCAAATTTTACAGCGGTGGACAATGGGGGTAATTTGCTTTTTTAGGGGGGCAATTCAAGTATTTAGGTACGTTAAACGATTTACAAAATGAAAAAAAAAAACAGAAATTCACTGTTAAAAATGATTGAAAAAATAAACAAATCCATCCATCCATTTTCCAACCCGCTGAATCCGAACACAGGGTCACGGGGGTCTGCCGGAGCCAATCCCAGCCAACACAGGGCACAAGGCAGGAACCAATCCCGGGCAGGGTGCCAACCCACCGCAGGACACACACAAACACACCCACACACCAAGCACACACTGGGGACAATGTAGAATCGCCAGTCCACCTCACCTGCAATTTTTATTTTAATTTTTTTACAGAGATATTTATACAAACATATCGGATGGCGAAGAACCCTTTAATTTATGATCTTACGACCGGCTTGGGTTTTTCAGAAATCGTTTTTACCATTAAAATAATATGAACTGTAACAATGATTGTACAATTTTGCAATATAACATAAGTATAAAATGATTAAAATATTACAGAAAAAGCTGTCATTAAAGTTATTTATATATTTCTTTTATTCACTGTAAAAGAATTGCCAGGATTTCTAATAATAATAATTCAATCGTTTGTGTACAGCTTTAATTCGTGATTGTTTTTTTCATAACATTTGAGTTCTAGAATTTTCCGACCGGTTCCGTTTGTTCATTTTCATATTTTTTTAAACTCGCGTCTTATCTTACAGCCTCAGGTCTGCGTTTTCATGTTGTTGCAATGTGGACTTTTTCATGTCGATTTAGTTCATCCATTTTTAAACCGTTTTAATTTGTGCGTTTTGATAAAGATAGAAAAGTGAGTTTTGCTACAATAGACCAGGAACCCCACTGGCATTGAAAATATTTTAGAGTTGATTTTAGTTTTGCTTTTTCTTAAACCAGTGCCTTAAAATTTTAGAAAACGAATGGAGTATCTGGAGGTGTGCTGGATGTGCTTGGTTTTTATACAGCAGTAAATGTGAAGAACCAGTTTGATGGAAGCAATGAGACGAATATGAAGGCTCCACTCAACTCAGCCTGACCAAGAGTGAAAAAGGCAGGTGGCAATGCTGGCACTCGGGCAGGCGGGCAGGCGGGAGAGAATATTAACGTTCGTACCTGTACTCGTAGACTCCTGATCCCCCATGTAATCCCCCATGCAGACACCTCGTTCTCTGATACTGAACTTTAGTAAAAGCGCTAAATGTAGAGTTGGGATCACTGGGGTCGTTTGTACTCTTCACTAAGGGCTATCGAGTGGACACCGTACTGTACGTGTGTCCAGCATGTGTTCGAGTTATGGCTTACTGTACTTTACAGGCGCTGATGTTCAGAGGACAGGGACGTGACCAAGTACTCCCCACTTGATTATTCAATAATGTTAATTAAGAACATGCACGTGTAGCTGCCATGATATCTAACCCTGTGTGACCGCCTCATACCGCGTATATGACTATGAAGGGCAGCCCTAGGACTCCATTCTGCTTTTCTGATTGACACGCACGCTCTAATCACTTCTATTACTTTAACAGTTGTCATCTGAGACCCTTTCCTTTCACACTGGTGTTCATTAAGATTTCCTCTTCTCTACTTAAGGACAGGAAGAGTATCTTTGTTTATTTCAGATGACTGACGAAGCCTGGATGTTGTCAGTTGAAGGACCGGCGGTCACCACATTGTCTTCATCAGTGGCTTTGCTGCTGTCTTATCACAACTTGAAGATGCCTCATCCACACTGGAGTTTATCTAAAGGTAGACTCAGCGCTGACATGGCTGATGGCGAGGCTCCTAAATCAGCACAGCATTAGTTAAAATGGCAGCGAGATCTGGTTGGGCTTTCCTACTTGGGACGAGTGTTCGGCATCAGGAACAGCACTGGATGTCTCTTGAAGCACCGCTCAGATAAAACTGATGGCTTCTGGATTTTGTTTCCAGGTGTTTTTGGGGTGTTAACTCAGAGTTGGGCTCAAAATCAAAGAAAAAACCCGAACACATCGAGCTCAAGCCTGTCGGAGGAGACATATTGATTGTGAGTGGACGTCAAGGTGGACGTTGTGTTATAAGGGACTCCTAATAACTCCGAATAGATTTCAGGTGTCCTTATCGCCTCTTTAATTTCTATCTTGCTGTCTTTAAAAGTGTTAGACTGCTTTGTAGTTACATTTTTGTTGTTTTTTAACGTTAGACACTGAAGTTCAATGTCTTTGATTACATTTGTAAAATATACTTTTTAATTAAAAGGAGACGAGCTTTCAGAAGCATTGCTTGATTTCCCTTTCTGACGTCTGTATGTCTGGAGAAAGCAGCGCATATTCACACATAATGGAGTGCTGACGAGCAGACAGCCCATAATAAGTGCGGCCCGTTGTTGATTCAGATGATATCAGATGTACAGTATTATGTGTTCATTCACTTGCTCGATGGGAGCTTTGGGTCATTTTGTTTGTGCAATTTAATAAAAAGACTTTAATTGGACTGAAAGTGAGGACTTGAGGGATTCTGTGAAGAATACGTAGGACAAATGGAAGGTGGGTTCTGTTTTTCTTTTTGTTAAACTTGATTAATTGTCAATAATTTGAAGGTGAAATGTGTTGTAAAATCTACACTAATAAAAAGTCAAATCCTGACTACAGGGACACTGAAGGAAACGAATTCTGTACAAACATCAAAAGGTCTGAACTCAAACAGAAAACGAGAAACGCAAGGAACAAGTAGTGACGAGGACGAGGGGACTTTAGGGACCTTCAGAACTCGACTTGATGTAAATTGGGTGAGCGATCGAGGCCGTTATTAAAGTTATATATTAAGTATTTAATATTGTAACTTTACAGTAAATGACTGGCTACTGAGGTGCATTACTTTTACAGTCGCTACGTATAAATAAAGCAGCTTCATGTAAACTAGAGATGCTCGACTGGTGTGCACTGTGGACAAGTAATGTTACTCTGATGGTAAAACACGGTAGCTGCGGTTGTCAGAATTTTACCGTGAAACGAAGGAGGTGACAATATTTGCAGGTCTACCGTACAGATTTGTAGTGAATGACGTTTTCCTTTACAACACGTTCAAGCACAAGTGAATGTTTAACCCTAACCCTAATAAATACGCCAGTCAACAAGCCCTTCTGAAATCTGGCCAGGGTCAGACACCCGTACACACTTCACATCAGTAGAGTAACGACAACCAACAACAGACACGCGACATTGAACGACTACGTGCTGGACATCGACAAGACGTTCTGGCGCGTTGTCTGCTGGAGACGTGACGTCTGCTTCTGTGGTGTTTGGTGCCCTACTGGTGTGCCAGCTTATCAACTACAACCCACCAGAAAGCAGCGTCCATAATAACCTCAAAACACCTTCAGCACGAGGGGAAAAGAAGTCTGCTAGCCGTGTTTAAGTCTGTTTCTCCATATTGTGCTCATCAGGAGCGACATGATGACGGGGCGTCTCTCTGTGCAGACGTCGTGCCTTCAGTGCCACTGGCACAGCACTTTACTGTTTCACGTTTTACACTCCTTTACCTCAGCAGCCTCACACTGGCGAATGAACTGATTTGTTCAGTGTCATTGGAGTGTATCAGTAAAAGGATTTCAGCGTACTTTGAAGGTAGAAAAATATCAATGTTACAGAATCAGCTGTAAAAAAATAATGAAATGTATTGTTTAAGATATGCACGTCATTTTCAGTAGGACAGAACTTTCCTTTTTTAGAAATGGGATTTTACTTTCACCATTTACAGTTTTCCCATTAAATGTACTGACTTTTTTTTTTTTTTACAGTGTAATTCAGTCAGCATCCTGCTACATCCCATCCCAGTGATTGTGCTGCCCAGTTTACCGTCAAGTCGCTGTGTGGTGTGCTAACGTTATTGTAATGTAATGATCACTCATCTCTGACAGCATACGGCGCCTTTGGCAGATCGGAAGATTAAACGTTTCTTTCTGCGTCCTTCACAAGGTTGGATCTTTTGGAAACCAAAAATGGTGTCTTTATGGAAGTGACTCCCAAACTCGGTCTTGGGGACCCCCTTGGGCTGCAGGTTTTTGTTAAACTTCTGTTTTAAATTAATCATCATCATCATCATCATCATCATTCTTTACATTCTATACATTTATTTTCTCACTACTCAAAGTTGGACTCCTGTAGTAGGTGAGCTCTTATGTCCCGGTTTCTGCGTTTTGGGGTCAATGAAGAGATTCCAGAGATGATACATTTTAATAAAACTCAAGCCGTTACGTGGAGATAATGTCTGTGCTTTTTTCTTTTGTATTTTCTTTCCTTCTGAGTTCCATTATCGACTAATCGGAGGGTCTCACCCTGCAGCCGTTGCAGCTTTTCATCCCTTAGTTTTGGTCGCCGGGGGTCTGCTTTTCTTGTTGTTAGTTGTCACTTGCAATGAAAGGAGCAGAAAACACAGAAGATGGAAACATAATCGGAAAACAACAAGAACTAAGCATTTAAAGCAAACGCAAAAACAGAAACACCCGCACTTGTCAATGTCTTAACGTGTAAAAATCACACCGCTGTGTTTTCTGACTGCACAATTAGAGATGAGAAAAAAAGACCCGCTAAGTAAACGGGGTCCATTATTACCACTGATTGCGAGTCTGGGCGGAACAAAAACCTGCAGCCCCCGGGGGTCCCCACGCAGGACTTCGTTTGTGGTCCTCTGCCTGGCGGCACCGCTCCTCCATTTAGGAGTGCAATTGGGTGTGAAGTTGTCGTGATGTGAACGACATAATAAACCGAATGGGACGTTTTTTTCTCGGGTCACCTCAGGTCCTTCAGTTTGTTTTCGGCGAGCGCCTGGTCTTCTGCTTCGGTGACATCGCTTTGTGTGAATGACCGTAAATGTATTTCATACTCGTATAATTACAGTATTCCATTAGTTAAAGCACAACTCAGGTTAATGGCCCCCTGCTCCGTCCAGTCCAAGTCATTTCAGAGATGGTGTGAATTTCCGCTCATTCTTTTCTTTAAATTCTTTAATTTATTTAATTGGTAATGTCGACAGTGATAAGCGGTGCTAAACCTGGTACTCATATTTCAAAGTTGGCACACGATAAACTCACGAAAGTCCACCAATTGCCGCGTAACAAACACAGATAACAACACCAAGCCCCATTAAGAAAAAAGCCCAAAGACAAGCAAGAATGAGCCCCGAAAAGACAAGCGACACTCACCGAAACCTGGCAGAAGAACATACATGTTGGACGCGTGCCAATGGAAGGTGAAAAGTGCCCAGTGAAAAAGTCCTGAAAAGCACCCAAGAATCGAGGAACACGCCAGGCTAACTCGCTTTACCGTGCAGGCTGAAGATCGGTGAACGTGGAGAAGTGAGGGGCTTAACGACCCGCAATGAAGAAAGGAGAGAACGCGCGTACGTGCACGATCACTTGGGTGCCAGGGTGAGGGCAAGCGCATACGATCGTGCTCGTGCATGTCACATCAACATTACACAAAAAGTTACTTGGGCGCCAAAAAGGGTAAAGAGCGCGCGCGAGGTTACCTGGGCAGCATTAACGGTTCGTGCGCGTTCATGTGTGCATCGATCACATGGGGTAAAATGAAGCGCAGCGAGGCGCGCGCACGACCCATCCATCTATCCATTTCCCTAACTCGCTTATCCAGGGCATGATCGAGAGGAAGCTGAGCCCCTGGATAAAAAGAAGCACTATATAAATATAAAGTATTAGTATTATGATGATGATGATGATGATTAAGAGCAGCGAGGCGCGACCACGAAATGCCAGATGAGAAGATGCGACGGCGATGGACTGCTTTCGGACGGCGTCAGCAGTATAGAGCTTGAGGTTCGCCACTGTGTACTTACTGTATTTGTCAAGAATTACGCAGTGTACTCATCTTTGTATGGTGACACTCTTGAGACACGTGTCACAATGTCACCCCGACTCCCTCCAACACACACTCGCCTCCGGACTTGACGCTGCCAGTGCCGACTCAGCTTGTGTGTCGTCCGCGCGACCTCAACGCGTTTTCCTCCCACACCCCAGACTGACGACTGTACATTTTGGGGGGATGAGTAGACCCGACACTGGTGTCTCGTACAAGTCTGCTGTCCGCTTTGCACCAACTCAACTCGACCCTGAATTAGACAAGCGTGTTAGAAAATGGGTGGATGGATGGATGCTGATTCACGAACCCCTGCCATGTGTAACCGACCTCCATTTAGGGTGGGGTGGTGGTCCTCCGAATCCTTCACGTTGTGGGGAGTCCTGCATAGGCAGTCCGGTGACGCAGTGGTCAGCTCCAATTCAAGTAGGCCTGGTGCCGTATTGGCCATAGCAGTGTGCGGTTTACATGTTCTCCTTCTGTAAACGTGTGTGTGTTTTAATCTCGGTGGTGTTGAGTGAAAGCGCTTAACATGAAAGAAAACAAAGCGTATGGAAATGGCGGAGTTACATACACCTCAGGAGCTACACCGTTGTTTGAAGTGTGTTAACACCTCAGCGATTCAACGCGCTTCGTAAGTAGCCGTCCATTGACTGTCCGGAAAACCTCGGGTTGCACGTAAACCACGAAGCGGGAAGTGAGAACCCCACACTTTCTTATTGAACGGTAGAATTGGCCGCTAGGTGTCGCCAGCAGCCCGCAATTGAGAGGACACTCGGCGCCGCGTTCACGGCAATGGCGCACCAACACGCCTTTGTGGTTCTTCACTGGCTTGTGTGGCTCCCAGTAGTACCACCGCTTGACCATTCCGTTCAGAGACAGGCTCTGTGCATATTAAATTGTTTTTTTATGTGCTTTGAACAACTTCCTAATAAGTTAAATATAAATAAATAAACCTTTAGTGTGCATGTCGGCTGACTAGCAGCACACAAGCAGACGAAGAGAGCCGTCCTGGCTGGGCCTGTGTGACTGCGGGCAGTGAGGGTCCAGTTTTTCTCCGTCGTTTCTTGAATGACAGCTAAGAATTCGGTGTTCTGGTTTGTAGAGAATCCAATCCTTATTTCACTCATTGACATGCAAATCAGTTGATAACTTTGATGTCACGTGTTTTTTCTGGATTTTTGGTTGATCTTCTGCCTCTCTCCATTCCAACGAAGCCCCCCTTTAAACTGAGAGTCCGTTCATTTCGCTGTCAGTGAGCAAACGTACAAATTCAGCAGGGCATCGCATTTTAATTCCCCCCCACTGTAGCTGCGTGTGCCTCTGTGAGTGAGAACAGAGCGGGCGCACAGAAACGTAGAATTGGGCAAACATCACACTGCATCTCCTGACCATCTTGGACATCCACTCCAGGGATGTCATTCCTGAGAAGGACAGGCCATTGGTGAGGTGTGACTTTACTTGTGGGCTAACGATGACCTCCACCGGCCAAATGTCCCAAGGGAATAGCTTGATGTCCAGCAAAGGATGCAGATGGTGTTCCTCTCTCTGTACTCTCCATTCTGGAATCCGACAGAAGCATTCTGTTCTGCATGGTGCTGGACTATAGGAGTCCTCTTGTGGTGGGACAAAGATTGGAGTGGAGGATGCAAGTCTCAGTCTGCTCCACAAGGCGTGTTCTCACCTGGGCAAAGCTGGCAGCGCTGTGAGGACTCGGTGTTTTGATTTCTTCAGTGCCTTTAATCCCACCCAGCCATCCCTGTTAAGGGGTCAACCCAGAGATATGCAGGTGGATGATCCCCTGGTGTCCTGCATGGTGGACCACCTGTGAGGCAGACTGCAGTTTGCGAGACTCATGGACTGTGAAACCAGCGGCACCCAACGATTCTCCAAAGAGACACACGTGAAGGAGTCCGGTCTTCGTCTCAGGTCACTGGATAGGGGGACAGAGGGGACTGGTCAGGGGGTCTCATGGTCTGGAATCCCTACAGATTTTATTTTTCTCCAGCCGCCTGGAGTTTTTGTTTTTCTGTCCCCTGGCCATTGAACCTTACTCTTATTCGATGTTAATGTTGATTTATTTTTTATAATTATGTCTTTCATTTTTCTATTCTTTAATATGTAAAGCACTTTGAGCTACTGTTTGTATGAAAATGTGCTATAGAAATAAATGTTGTTGTTGTTGTTGTTGTTGTTGTTGATAGCGGCCATGTCTTGCAGCCATACAGCAAAATGGGAAGCATCATCTAAAGAGTCTAAAGACTTGGACCTTCGTCCTTTTGAAGATATCAGGAGCGCCACACACCCCTGTCCAGTGACCTCATGACCACCCCGTGCTCTCCCAATCCGTCTACTGACTTCACAGGAATTGTCACCAGAGTCACATGAATGTCACTGCCAAGGTAAGTAACCTTCTCGATGACGAGGTCGACACTCTCTCTGCCGACAGACACACTGCTGATGGCCGTCATTAAAGAGGTCATTTAAGGACTGGCTGTTGGTTTTTATCAGGACCCTCACAAGCCCCGACACTCAGACTCCTCACTCTGTCTCTTGAGACCCCCGATCAGAGCCTCCATTGAAGATCACAGCACCGTTGGCAAAGTCAAGATCAGTGAATCTCTCTTCACCACCAGATGCCCCCCACACCCAGTCCATACAAGCACTGAACAGAGTAGAGGCAGAAGACACCGCTGACGGACCCCAGAATCAACTGGGAAAAGCACAGAGGCACTCCCAGTCCCAGTGTACAGGCCGGCCATGACACCCAGCAACCTCGAGGGGATCTCATGAAGTCCCAGGATGTCGAGCGCTTTGTGAAAATTAACAAAGGCTGCAAAGAAGCTCTGCCGATATTCGCGTCTGCACTCCATGAGAGTCCACAGTGCCAGGATACGGCCGATGGTCGACTTGTTAGGCGTAAAACCAGACTGGTAGGTGAACGAGTGATCAGAGATCCCAGTGAAGAGGACCCTACCCTGGCACAGAGAGCAGTGGTATCCCCCTGTAGTGTGTGTGTCTAAATATTTAATTATTGATTTAAAGAGCTTTTGTAAAAAGCCAAATTACCCTCTGGGGACAAATAAAGTTCTGTCCATTTATACCACAGTGCCCTTCATTTCCATCTATAGAATCGATCTATTATATAGTGCCTTACATTTATATCAATCTGTCTAGTGCCTTTACATCTACAGTGGTGTGAAAAACTATTTGCCCCCTTCCTGATTTCTTATTCTTTTGCATGTTTGTCACACAAAATGTTTCTGATCATCAAACACATTTAACTATTAGTCAAATATAACACAAGTAAACACAAAATGCAGTTTTTAAATGATGGTTTTATTATTTAGGAGAAAAAAATCCAAACCTACATGGCCCTGTGTGAAAAAGTAATTGCCCCCTGAACCTAATAACTGGTTGGGCCACCCTTAGCAGCAATAACTGCAATCAAGCGCTTATGATAACTTGCAATGAGTCTTTTACAGCTCTGGAGGAATTTTGGCCCACTCATCTTTGCAGAATTGTTGTAATTCAGCTTTATTTGAGGGTTTTCTAGCATGAACCGCCTTTTTAAGGTCATGCCATAGCATCTCAATTGGATTCAGGTCAGGACTTTGACTAGACCACTCCAAAGTCTTCATTTTGTTTTTCTTCAGCCATTCAGAGGTGGATTTGCTGGTGTGTTTTGGGTCATTGTCCTGTTGCAGCACCCAAGATCGCTTCAGCTTGAGTTGACAAACAGATGGCCGGACATTCTCCTTCAGGATTTTTGGTAGACAGTAGAATTCATGGTTCCATCTATCACAGCAAGCCTTCCAGGTCCTGAAGCAGCAAAACAACCCCAGACCATCACACTACCACCACCATATTTTACTGTTGGTATGATGTTCTTTTTCTGAAATGCTGTGTTCCTTTTACGCCAGATGTAACGGGACATTTGCCTTCCAAAAGTTCAACTTTTGTCTCATCAGTCCACAAGGTATTTTCCCAAAAGTCTTGGCAATCATTGAGATGTTTCTTAGCAAAATTGAGACGAGCCCTAATGTTCTTTTTGCTTAACAGTGGTTTGCGTCTTGGAAATCTGCCATGCAGGCCGTTTTTGCCCAGTCTCTTTCTTATGGTGGAGTCGTGAACACTGACCTTAATTGAGGCAAGTGAGGCCTGCAGTTCTTTAGACGTTGTCCTGGGGTCTTTGTGACCTCTCGGATGAGTCGCCTCTGCGCTCTTGGGGTAATTTTGGTCGGCCGGCCACTCCTGGGAAGGTTCACCACTGTTCCATGTTTTTGCCATTTGTGGATAATGGCTCTCACTGTGGTTCGCTGGAGTCCCAAAGCTTTAGAAATGGCTTTATAACCTTTACCAGACTGCTAGATCTCAATTACTTCTGTTCTCATTTGTTCCTGAATTTCTTTGGACCTTGGCATGATGTCTAGCTTTTGAGGTGCTTTTGGTCTACTTCTCTGTGTCAGGCAGCTCCTATTGAAGGGATTTCTTGATGGAAACAGGTGTGGCAGTAATCAGGAAATTGAACTCAGGTGTGATACACCACAGTTAGGTGATTTTTGAACAAGGGGCAAATACTTTTCACACAGGGCCATGTAGGTTTGGATTTTTTTTCTCCCTAAATAATAAAACCATCATTTAAAACTGCATTTTGTGTTTACTTGTGTTATATTTGACTAATGGTTAAATGTGTTTGATGATCAGAAACATTTTGTGTGACAAACATGCAAAAGAATAAGAAATCAGGAAGGGGGCAAATAGTTTTTCACACCACTGTAGTGCCTTTCACATCTATCTAGAAAACAGACATGTTGATGGCATCAGAGGGTGGCATGTTGCCTGTTCATTAGTCTACGTAAGTAACAAGCACTGTAACTCTGGGCATGGAGTCAAAAGGACAAACCTAAACCTCATAAATCTCCCCGTTACGCTAATCACGGTGCCCGAGAGCCGCATGTCGATTCGAACACACGGGTGAGAACTTCACTGGCATCCTTGCTTGTGACAACAAGGCCCTCATAAACCCGTGTGCCCATCGTGATTACGTGATTCTTGGGTTTTCGCCATCGAAAGGCGCTTTACTGACTGAAGAGGCGTGAAGTACAAATGCAGGGCCTCACTTTGCTGTTCATGATGGTCTGTCTGCTGATTATGGGAAAAAACCAAAGAGAACAACGGGCTTTGAATGTTGCAGCACTTCACATCACTAAGACGCCTTTGCTGAAGCCTGTCACCCTTTTATTCAAAACTCTAAACACCAAAGCAAATCTTAACACTTCATTCAGAAAACCTCTGACTGGTCTGCCAAAGGGGCGTCACGGTGGCACAGTGGGTCGCGCTGCTGCCTCACATTTAGGAGACCCTGAAGGCATCGCTTCTCATGTTCTCCCCGTGTCTGCGTGGGTTTCCTCCCACAGTCCAAAGACATGCAGGTCAGGTGCATTGGTGATTATAAATTGGCCCTACTGGGGGTGTGCCCTGCGGTGGGCTGGCACTCTGCTCGGGGTTTGTTTCCTGCCTTGCGCCCCCTGTGTTGGCTGGGATTGGCTCCAGCAGACCCCCGTGACCCTGTAGTTAGGATATAGCAGGTTGGATGATGGATGGATGGATGATCTGCCACAGTAAAACGATGGACTTCACTGCAAATCACCTTCTCTGTCCTTAAAACCAAACACAGCAGGACACACAAAGCCAGAGCACATCCTGCATAAACACTGCTGGGCGTCCATTACACACTGCAGGGCTGGCTCTTGGCATGGATCGAGTAGGCGCCAGTCTCCAGGGGGGCTCACCGACTTCATATTCAGTCTCTAAAGGGGACTCCTCTCCTAATTCCGTCAATTACAGTAATGGATCCGACTGTGCGCATCCTACAGGGGGACTCCCTGACTAGGGTCGCAATGGACCAGTAAGCCAGCCCTGACTACAGACCCCAAGAAAACTGCAAACACTGCCAGTCAAAAGTGTTCATGAAGTTAGAGAAAAAAGTTTATGATGGATATGGGCATCCTGAGTTACCGTACTGGAAATCAATGGCCACCAAGACAAGAGTGAAGGAAAATATTATTTAGCAATAATGTTTGCTCACAGCTAAAAAAAAAAATACTGCAACATACGTCGTTTATAGTGTTCTGCACCCCAAAAACGCCACTGTACAATCTGAGGGACAAAGAAAAAAATGTAAATAAAAGGCCCACACAAACCCCGCGGAGAGTAAAGGACAAGCGTCTGTGTGCCCATCCAGCAGGCCTGCCTCCGCTGTATGCCATCTAATGCAGCATTTGTAAAGGCAGTGCTCATGTTTGTGATGCGCCATCTGTTGGAGTGAATAGTGCAATGCAGCGTTTCTCAGCCTTTAAGTATTTTACGTTTTCATAACAGCACCCCCCCTAACATGTTTTTGAAATGTAGATGCATATTTTATTATACCTACTTAACTTTTAGCGACATTTATCTAACTCTAGATTTATTTTTCTAGTATCAGAATGTAGTTTAAGTTCATTTGTTTTGGTTTCAACAGATTTTTTTTCATATTTTTGATTCTTGTTTTCATTTTTTCACATCTTCACGGCCCCCCTGTCCCACAGGTTGAGAACCACTGGTGCAATGCATTTTATTACTGCATGCAATATAAAATACATTCCAACAGATGGTGCAGTGCTATGCCAAGGTCTATGTTGCCTTCTTCGATTAGATGAACTTTGTTAAATCTCAATGGGAAATTCAAAAGCAAACAGCAGCTGCAGGACATAAAAAGCAGGAACACAGACTGAAGGGACAGAAAATCCAGCCAATGAATCAATAACTATATAAATACAAATACATTTCAGATTTCAACCTTTCTTAAACAGGCAGCACAGCTAGTACAGATTAATGATGTCAACAGTGGTGGCCTGGTGTCGTGGTCACTGCTCACTGTCCCCAGGTCTGACAGGATTTGCTCCACGCGCGCCTGCGTTTACTTGTGGCACTATGAGTGTGTGGCCTGCGATGGCCAGGATTCTAGCCGGTGGTCAATGAATCATCTGTGGTCCACAAAATCACGGCTCATTCTACCAATTTATCATCGTCATCAATTTTTTACGGAAGTCCGAACGAATTTGAAAAAGTAACGTCGACAATTCAAAAAGTTTAAATCAACAAGATGACTGTCGCCTTTCGGTTTGGAATGTCCCAAACATGCCCGGGGGAGTCTCAATTGTTTGTCGCCGTAAAGTCACCTGAAGAGACGCGCCGGGCATCAGGAGACGACAGCTTTACCAAAACCAGCAGGTGTCCCGATAATCTGGGCACACAGGGGGTGCCTCGCGTTATTCTATAAACGACGTTCCTAGCCGTGTGCCCCCCCTTCTCCTCCACACCACACCCCCGTTTCGATGGAGTTTCTCTCGGGCGCTTCCTGCAGGTTAAAGAATACCTGGATGGGCGATACCACTAACACTGTAGGGGGGATTCATTCTTAGGCCTACCAAATGGCGTCAACGGTTCAGTAAATAACACGACGAACCACACCGGTGTCTAAACAGAAATACAAATCTATTGACATTTTACTTTAAATCCTCTTTGGGGATGTTTTGGAGAGGAATGGCGGCACCGGCCGCTGCGGTCCTCCCCGCCCGCCTGACCGCGCAGGTGCCTTCTCGCCGCGCCTGTTTTTCCCGTTCGCTCTCTGAGTCATTCAGCGACTCTCGACGAAACTGTGCCAATGGAAAGCGACCGGAGAGCGTGACGTTAAAACAAAACAAAACTAAACTAACAGACCGAGGGTCCAACTTTAGCTGAAGAGAGTCCGATCGGGGTGCCTGTCCCGCTGCCGTCCATAGTCGGCGAGGCCAATGGAGAGAATGCGGCGGGCGCACGGCACGATGTTTCGCCTTTTCCTGCTTATCACACCTTTTCTAGGTAAGGCCGTCGGGTTGTTTGTCGTTTTTCTTCGTGTAAACCCCCCCGGTATGTACTCAGGAGCGGCCGGCCGGGTGGGCGTCTAAACTTTGGAGCCCACTGTGCCAGGTGGGCGCCTCTTCAGAGTCCATCTGCCCAGCTCGTCCCGTAGTTTTAGTGCGAGTTTCACCTTTCAAGCCGACCGAGCGCTCCACGGGGCTTTTTTTTCCCCTTCCCTTTCCTTATCTTTCTTTTCCGAGGAGTCGCTCCGAGTTCCGCCTCAGTCGATTTCTCTCGTTTGTCGCGCGTACTCTGATTGTGGAAGGCAGTGATGGGCGTTGAGTTGAATTCGGTGCTCGAGCGGCGGAAGTGGGACATTCGGCTTTAATAAAGCGCCTTTCGTTGGGCTACTGAGGCGATGGAGACTCATTGAGGCGCCGAGCGATAAAGTAATGAAATGAAGGGGGATTTGTGCAGAACAGTGCGTGTCCTCCTGGTGCTGGCATCATGCAGTCGGCCCAGTCGACCATTAAAAAATAGTGAAGTGTTCAAAGTGATAAAGTCAAGTAATAAATAAATACATAAATAAATGAAACCGATTGTCAGTTAAAGAGACCGAGGCCACCATGACGTGTGGAAGAAGCAGCGCAGTGGAGCTGAAACTGCAGGGGTTAACTTGAGGGCCTGGAATGTTTAACGACAAATGAAATGTTAAAGGAAAGAGAAACCAGCTGGCCTGGTGTCGCCATAATCCCCGCTATGTCTCCAGTGACATTCGAGGGCAGACGTCCAAGTTCACGCTGCCCTGCTCATTCCTATACGTGCCGGCGAGGGCATCGTGGACGACTACCCTGGTGGTCCTCGACCTCATCCTGACACCTAAAGCTGCTCTGGCGCTTGTCTTACGTGCAGTTTGGGCGTAAAGTTATAAAGTAGGAACAAATTAAAAAGGAATCCCCGTTTAGACACGACCCTGGTGAGCCCCCTGTAAGTGGCCTGCTGAGCACAGAATACCCCCAGACTGACCTGTTGCATCCTGGCTCCTGAAATTTAAACCAGTTGGACATTTGAAGTTTCTTCCATTAATGCCCATGAAGTGACATCGTAAGCTGAAGTTTGGGAGGAGAAAAGCGAAACAGAAGGCTCTGTAAAGAAGGGCCGCTGATCGATCGATTGATTGATTATCGATGATTTTTTCCGTTTTCTTTTCTGGTTGTTTCCTCCTGCATTGTATTGAGGTTGGCGTTGGCTGCTATGATTAAGTTAGGATATCAAATGGAGACCATGCTGATGATTGTATCTTTATCGTCAGCCCACCTCTCGTCTGAGGACCATCTCAGTGGGTGGCTCTGCTTGTTGGGTCACTGGTGGGTAAGGAGGGCGGCCCATTGGTGATTGTGTTCTTCCCAGTTGATGTAATCGCAGGCTTGCACTGTATTTGTGTGTTGTTATTGTGAGTCTCCTTTGGCCGCTGCTGCTGTTTTCCTCCATTGCCAGCACGCTAATCCCATCTCAAATTCGTGGCACTGCAGTGTTTGCCGTCTACTCGGCTAGCATAATGACGTCATTCAAATGGATTTGATGTCCCATGAATACCACTGAACAGCGGTGGCTGGGTGACAAGTTCACTTTGTGAATTGACGTATCTGGACGTTTGTTCTGGCCGGCCGAGGGGATGCCCCGTGTTTGCCAGGCCCAGACGCACATCGGCTTGATGGCCATCCCTGGTGGTCTTGGAGTCGGTAGGATGTTGGGAAGGTGTGTGTGTGTGTGTGTGTGTGTGTGGGCCACAAGTGAGAGACTGTGAGACCCTGGGCTCATGATAAGCAGCACGCCAGGACATTTGGTAATCGGGCTGTGCCTTCTAATTGTGGAGTTTGTGTGAAGTCACTAAAACGATGACACGCTGTCACTTGTCCTTTAGAAGGTCCGTTGTCTTGTAGCCAAAGAGCTGGTGGCTCATAGGAGATGTGGAGGTCGTGTGATTGACCAACACGTGGGCTGTTCAGATGAGCAGTCCCCTCATGTTTGGTCCCAAAGTGAGGTTTGCTGCCCAGCAGTCATTCGGTGATCGAGAAGGCCGAACTGAAATGAGCACAAGCCGGACATTTGCAAATGGCTTTATATCTCACACACACACACACACAAGTCTTCACTCAAAACAGCGTCCTTATAGGTAGCTGCTGGCAGGACCACCAGCAGTGCACAGGCCTCCAGTGTCCTGCGTAAGTGGTGCCCGCTGATGGGGGTGTAATTAGGGTTGTATAGATGTGCCCGTGTGTGTGGCTAAGGGAGCACATCGGTTAGCCGTCAGTGAGCTTGTGGTCCTTGGGAAATCTGAAGGTGCTGTGAAGTTGTGGGGTATTCATGTGATCCGCCACCCCCTGTAATTCCTAATCCTGTGGGGGGCATGAGGGGGTACGAAGTCCAGCAACTGCGTTTGGCATCCCGTCCGACTCCAAGTCATATAATGTACTGCTGACCTTACAGGAGTCTACATGAGAGGCCATAGCAGGAAAGAGGAGGATGGCAAACGAGGTGGTGGTGGGGGGGCCATCGTGACTAAAGGTGCCCACCCTGATCAGAATTACTTGTCACCGGCTCATTCTAGGCAGTGGTGCTGGGATGCGGTGCCATTGAAGACGGCGCAGTGCCTCTTCCATCGTTTGGCCTTGACTGGCATGGGGACAGTTGAGGTGAGGAAGACGCAGATGAAGGAGAATCGGCTCAATGATTGCACCGTACGCTGAAGTGGCTCGAGCAGATTTGGGGGGCAGACCTGCAGTTCAGGTTGACTTCTTATCCCTGGCAGGTTTGTTATGTGAGAAGGAGCTTGAAGTGCGGGCCGTTGTGAGTCCTCATGCTGCATTTCACACACGGTGGCCTCCTTCTGCCAAGTGTTAGGCTGTTGTGCCCCGTGGGTCGTTAGTCACGTAACGTGTGTGAGCGTAATGTGACTGGCACACGACGTAGTGGCTTTAAAGCTGCTGATCGTGCGTGCCGGTGGCCACCTGACACGTCTCATTATTGTCATGTTTTTAACAGCAGAGTCACTCGGCGGTGGTGGCTCTTGTGTCATTTTAAATCCAAGGGATCTCTCGATGTTGAAATCCGAGACTCTCAGCCACAGGCGGTGGTTTGGGAAAAGCGTTTGTGAAGATGAGTTGGGACACGTCCAGAGGTGGAGCAGGCAGCCTGTGTGTGTGTGTGTGTGTGTGTGTGATGTTGGGACAAACACTCATGGCTGTGAAGACTCTGTGTGTGTGTGTGTGTGTGTGTGTGTGTGTGAGCCGTAGCACCGGGTCAAGGTGAGCAGCTTCGTGTTGAACGGCAGGTCCGGGGCTGCTGGGAAACTTGCCAGACAGACTCGTAATTCACACTGCGCTCCCAGCGCCTGCACTTGACGTCTTTGTCAGATTCGTTCTCATCTTCATCTTCATCCTAGAAACATGGACGCGGCCCTCGGGTCCACCTTGTCTCGAGCTTTATAGGGCGTCTGTGTGGACTGCGGGTCTCGTAAAGTCGTGAAAGACGAGTAGAAGTGCGGCGCGCTCTGCCAGGTCCTTGCAGCTCCTGTGCCCGACTACAATTGGCAGCTCTTGTCCATTCAGCACGGAGGCCTCCTCATCCCACCTCGTCTCCAGGTGGTCACATGACTGCGGTGTCTTTGTCTCCCGGTGACCTCGGTGCTCGCCGCCCACCATTTACTTCAGTTGGCTAAACGTTCCGTTTGTTTACCGAGCCCCGCTGCACTTTGCCCCTCTTGGGTGGTTTTTGTTCTCTGCAGCCACAGTTCATGTTTGCCAGGTCACCTGCTGATTGTTGGTGCCGCGATGCCCGTGGATAACCGAGTTGAGGAAGATTTCATCATTTATGAAGACTGTGGCGCCTTCTCTTCTTGTCGCTGGCTTGTCTGGGCCTTGTTGTTCACCACTTCATCTGTTAGGATCGACTCCGGGTGCCCAATGAGCTTCTTCTGGCCACACTTCCGGGTGTGGTGGACCAAATAAGGCCCTGGAAAGGTCCATGCGCCCCCTGGCGGTGGCCACAGATTCCAACATGGTTGAGCGTCCATGCTGAAAACCCAGGGGGCTGCCCACTCTCGGCCGGGCAATCCTTTATCCCCGGGTAGTTTGGGCGTTCTGGCCAGGCAAGCGTCCCGGCCGTCCTCCACACAGTCTTTGCGGTAGAAACACCCGTGTAATGTAATCGGTTAAGTGATAATTCACAGTAAAGACGTCACGTACGGTTAGAAGTGCTGAGGACGCTGAGCGCTCGCCTGTCTGGCCTTTCATCAACTACAACATACATTTGTTTTCTTGCCTCAAATCTTTTGAAGAACGCGTCCATTTGTAGCTCAGAGACGGACAAGACAGGGAGTCTGACGAAGACGCCTCTCGTTTTCTGCCAGCGCGCCTCTCTGTTTCCAATGCTTAGAGGCGTCTTTGTCATTTTTTCACGTTCCGTGTTTGACTCACATGGGCACAGACTGGCGATTTTGTGGTTTCCTTTGTTCTTTTTGATCTTGATGTCTCCTTGTTCTTGAGATGGGTTTTAGGTTTGACGTGGGCATTACACAGATCTTTTCGTGTCCAGTCTGTGGTACGCTGGCAGATTTGTAAAAGTCGCCGGGTTATTGTTGTTTTGCAGTTAAGTTTGTGTTTCTTGCTGATTCTGCTCGATTTGACATTTCTGTCTCGTGCAGCGAGCTAATTCACGTGCCTTTAACGAGAAAACGAACAGGAAACGTGCGCACAAGCAGATGGGGGCACGACTGGATTTCTACGAAGAATTGCATTCGCTTGAAAAACAACAAACTAGAAAACGGTATGCGAGTGCTAGAAGTACCGGGTATTCAGTCGTTTCATTTATTGGCAAGTTTTGTCATTCGGCACATTTCCGTTTTCAAATCTCAAATCCGTCGTTAAGTGTTGATTCCGTGATTCTGTCCGTGTTTTCCGCTTCACAGACATTATTGGGCCCTTAATTTGTCTCTTGTGCGTTATTTATGTCTTTTAAGTGTACGAAACACAATTTAGATAAGCGCCATGGAAGGCATCTCCTCTGAGTCCGCCATTTTGGGAACGAGACATTTGTAATGTGTAGGACCCCCTTTGGAAAAGGCCGTGTGATAAGCGCGATCCAATCAGAGCGCAGTTAAGAGTCTGTTCTTTGTTTTCACCCGTCCACGCTGCAGCGCCGTCTCAGGGGAGCGTCTTCAAAAGGTTAAAAACACTGCGGCAGTGCAGACGAGAGGCAGAAATGGAGACCGACGTTAAACTAAAAATGTCTTGGCGCAGACAAAGCCTCGTCGGGACCTTCTGGCGGTACGTGGGAGGAACGCGTAGGCTGGCGGCTCACTGCTCCTTTTTACTATTGGAGCATCACTTGTACGGTGTGTGTGTTTATAACTCGGCGGGTCAGCCTCAGGTGCCCACGGGTGTCGACAGAGCCTCTAATTGTAGTAAACAGGAACCGCTTGTTAAAACGCACAGCCCAGCGGCGCCGTTCTCGTTGTCACTTCCACTTTTCTGGCCTAATCACAGGTTGTGGTAAAGGGGAACAAAATGGCAAATGACGTCCTTTGTGTGCTGATGAGGGTGTAGCCCCTTCAGGTGATTCTTTTACCAGTTTAATCTCCTGCATTTCTTCTTCTTTCTCCATCAAACCAGGTACGTCCTTTGGGATATCGGTGACATGTCCCACCAAGAACTACGTGGCCATCTTGTTCCAGCCTGTGGTGCTGAAATGCAACTACCAGACGACGTCCAGCATTCCGCCCACGGTCACCTGGCGCTACAAGTCCTTCTGCGAAAACCCTGTGACGGCCGCCTTGAGCCCCAACAGTGCCAGTAACCAGATTGCCCAGGTCAACCCCAACTACAACCCGGTGATCGACTGCCCGGACAGCAGCAGGACCATCCGTATTGTGGCGTCCAAGCAGGGCTCCTCTGTCACCCTCGGGAACTTCTACCAGGGCCGGCAGATCACCATCGTCAATGGTATGCATGTCACGTAAAGCCCACCTGACTGTAGTGGTCATTACGTGGCCTCACTTATTTTGTCTTTCGCCTTTTCAAGTCCTCAGCTGCTACTAAAATGCCTGTTTGGTTTCTGCTGATGTCTGCCCAGTTATTTGGCTGGCCGTGGTGACCATCATTTCTGTGGTTTTTATGTAAAACTGGTGTTTTAGTAATTGAATTTCTTTTCCTTCCAACCTTTCCAATTTAAAATTCCACCTGTCCATTCTTGTGAATTCCTAATTTCCACTCTGGACTGTAATGGGCCACGGCTGTCATTGAGTGTCAAGTAGCAGCCAGCCCTGGACGGGATGCCAGTCATGCCCTCCATTTTAGATAGATATGATACTTTATTGGTGCCAGGGGAAGTTCAAGAGAAGTTTTAATGGGGCCTTTATGGTGTGGGACTAAAGCCTGCATGGACATCAGAAGAGGGCATCAGGTCTGTGTGCCCATCTGGACCCCCATCTCCAGAGCTCTAAGGCTGCTCTCTTAGCCAATAAAGCCACAGCCAGCCATCTTGTGTTTCAGAACTCGCTTATTCCAGTTTGTTCTTGTGGGGGCTCAGCTGCACTCGGTGCACGGTAAGACTTGTCCCCAGTTGGCACCTACACCAGGTCCACCAGACTAGAATCCAAATGGATGGAGAGGCAGCAGTGCGTGATGGGACGACACAGCCCCACTTTCACGTGGCACCCTGTTCTGTCGACTTCATGACTTGCGTGTCCAGTGAGCGTCGGTCTCCTTGTTGACGCCTGTGTGTTTGTGCCCCACAGATGCCGACCTGAGTATGGACCGCACCGCCTGGGGCGAAGGAGGAGTCTACCACTGCTCGGTGATCTCGTCTCAGGACCTGACGGGCACCAGCGAGGACTACGTGCAGCTGATCGTGCTCGGTACGTATGGGCGACACTCTGGTGGGCGCTGGGCTGTCATTGCCTAATTTGTGGGTCCCGTCGATTTAAAATGGCACCTGCCAATGTGGAGGAGCTGCGGTGGCTCTGCCTAAAAGGCACTCTAGTCGTGAACGTCCCATTCCTGAAGTGACTCTCTTAGTTTGCTTGGCATTGTTTGCTGGGTGTAAGTTGCTTTATGTAGCTAATGTTGTAAGGTTAATATTTAATTTGTGGAGAGGGCAGTGTTTGATCTGGTATCTGATAGTGGCCAGCAGCTCCAGTGCTGTGTGGTTTCAACGTCCGCTTTAACATCGCTGAGTGACTGCGTGAAAGCTGTGCCATGTTGGGCTGTGCACGTTCACAGACATATGGGCCAGAAAGAACAGCGAGCTTTAAAAATATCAATGAAAGTAATGTGTCACCTAGTGGGGTACTCCGTTTAGGAGTCTTGGCAAGGGTGGTATATAGTGAGCTACTTCTGAGACCAGAGATCTTTTGAAATTCTGTGAGTGCTGCTAAGACTGCAGGCACAGAATTTTCTGGGTCTGATATATACAGTACCATGTCATCTGCATATAAGGAGATTTTCTGTTCCAGTCCTTCTCTGATAACCCCCTTTATCTGATCAGCATTTCGACAATGTATTGCCAGTGGTTCAATGGCAATCGCAAACAGCAGCGGTGACAAGGGGCATCCTTGTCTTGTGCCACGTTCTAGTTTAAAGTAGTCTGAGCAAATGTTATTGATGCAAACTGAAGCTTCTGGGTTAGTATACAGTAATTTAATCCATGCACAAATGTTCGGGCCAAACGCAAACTTCTCCAATGTAGTAAAAAGGTATTTCCATTCAATCATGTCGAATGCTTTTTCTGCATCCAGTGATAATAATATTTCTGGGGTGTTTGATTTAGTTGGTGAGTATATTACATTAAACAGGCGTCGAAGATTTGAAGATAAGTGTCGGCCCCTAATAAATCCAGTTTGGTCTTGTGATATTACTGAGGGGAGCACTTTCTCCATCCTTCTAGCGATGATTTTAGAGAGTATTTTAACATCGTTATTCAGAAGTGAAATTGGTCTGTATGATGCACATTGTAATGAGTCCTTATTTTGTTTTGGAAAGACAGTGATTAGTGCTAAACTGTCAGACGTGTACATGCAGCACGTACCTGGAGACGCGGTGCCCCCCCCACCGGGTATATAAATGGAGACACGGTGCCCCCCGGTGTATAAATGTCAAAGCTCTGCTCAGTGTAGTCGTATTCAGTGTGACGATTGTGGATGTGTGCGTATCTATCTGCCTGCCCGCCTGTCCGTGCTCTCGTGTGGTGATTCCTTTTTAATGGATAAAGTCTGGTGACGCCAGACCAGGGGGCCTGTCCTAGTTATTTGTTTAAAGCACAGACACTCGTGTGGTGTGTGAGGACTTGGGTGGGATGTTGGAGTTTGTGTCATAGCGCTGCTGGCCACTAAAGAGAAGTTCTCTGTTATTCTGGATTTCACTCACGTCTTCCACGGTTCCAGCAGATAAAACTCCTGAGTCGTCTTCGGCTGACAATGTTTTGGGCACCCTGCTCCTGAAAAGGGATGTGAATGAAATTACATGTAAAAGTTAGTCAATTTAAATGTGATAATCCTAGGGAATAAAATGAGTCCATTCCCAAAAAAAAAATCTAAAACGTATGTGGCAGGTGGCCGTGTTCCTCGCAAGTAGTCCCAGTGTGCACACCGCAGGGCTGCATGGGAATCGGGAGTCCAGAAGTGCAGCCATGTAGGGGTCTTTGGGGGACAATAGAGGGTACAGTTTCCGCATGACCCAGAAGTGTTTCCAACGAGCCACCAGACGTACTCCCGGGTCCAGCTTAAAAGGAGCGAAACTCACTGCAGGGGGACGAGAGAGACGGTGGATATTGGCTACAGTAATTGTTGTGGATTAAAAGTCCTTTATTTGAACCCGGAGTTGTGTTGGGTCTTGTGTGTCTGGGGTCCACGCTGCTCACACTCTGAACCCCTCATCCCGACGCAACTCCGTCAGACTGCACGTTATTGGCTGTCACAAACGAGGGCTGAACAGGACTGTGCTGGAAGGTCTGCATGCGTCTCGAAGTTTTGTTTTTTGTGGAGCCCCCCATGGTCCGGTGATGAGACTGCTAGTTGTGGGGTATGGCAGACATCAGCTTTACAGAGAAGACCAGGCTACAGTGGAGCATCGACATGCTTTGCTCAGCAGAATCAAATCAAGTATTAGAATAGCGTGACTTCTAACTGACTGGGTCAAATGGGTTGTAGAGCCGCGTTGGCCATCCTCATTTTAGACTCTTATTATGTGCATGATGACAACTTCTACCTGCGTGGTATGGGAGCAGCAGGAAGGCTCCAGTCCAGCAACATGCAAACAAAGTAGAGAGACGGAGATACTGGAGTGCGTGGTTGGGTCGCCCTAAGAAAAGAAGGGTCAGAACTTTGTTGGACTCGGAGCATAATATGGGGAGTACCACAAGCTGCGTTTAACCTCACATACATTAACGGTTGTCAGTGTCAGTTGGCTTTTGCTGCTTTAACTGTCACTGATGGTGTTGCTCATAGCTGGACAGCTTTTTCTGCTTGTAGATGTGTTGGGAGGCTGTTGACGTGCAGTGCGGCGTGATATTCCCCTTTTACTTTTTGTAATGGAAATGTTGCATTTAAAACCAAACGCATGTGCGCTCTCGTAGTTCTCTCTGCCTGTGTGTGTCTTCTGGGACGGTGATGGGCGTTGTGGCTCTCTGACTGTAAGCGCCGAGGAGTCCGCCAGTGCTTCTCATGTTCTTTTATGGACTCTTTGAAATCTACACTTTGATGTTCACTAAAATCCTTTTCTGGCTGTCGTTGACAATATAAAATCAAATACTTGACAATATAATTGTGTGTGTGTGTAGCAAGAGAGCAGACTTCACAGAAAAGGCCAACCAAAACAGAAATGGCATAAGAAACCGAAGCATATGTAGCCATGGCACAAAAATACAAACATTCATGAATTCCACGGGGCGAGATGACTAAAAATGGTCTGTTAACTAAAACGATAATCTCTCTCTATTATACAAATTGGAAGGAGACGAGACGTGATTTTCTCAGAGGGACACTTTTCACGTCCCGTTAAATGAGACTTTGTGCCAAGAGATTTAATTTAACCAGGCCCGGGGCTGGAAATAAAAGACAAAGAGTAGATGACAAAGTAGAACGTTGTAAAGAATTAAAAAACGATGGCGTGGTACACATGAGAGTAGGTTAGAGATAATGGAGGTACGAAAATTCAAAAGTCTCAAAAAAAGGATAGTAAAGATTGCATGAGCACAAACAAACGGAAATTATTGCTCGGTGCAATAACGGAACCGCAAAAAGAGATCGAATATATTGTTTGGATGTAAACTTTAAGTTGGAGACTTGTAGATCGTGTAATTCGTTTTGCCATCAGGGTGTTTCTTCCCAATGAAGAGGCGTATCCGCGAGAATTAAAAGATTTGTTGTTTGGTGAAAGTGAAATCCCGCAAGAGAAAATTTCAACCACACACACGGTTCAGTCATTTCTCATTTGTGTGAATTTTATTGTCGGACACATTTCTTGTAGAGAGAGGAACAAACGATATTCACTCACGGGCCGTTCTACACGACGACACGAAGTGGCGCAGGCCTGGTGTTGGGGTAGGGGGTGGGTGAACCAGCCGTCGACTGAGAGTTTGATGCTTTTCGTTTTATTTGGCCGTCCTGATCGCAGAGAGGTGAACGTTGAGCCTCCTCCTGAGGTCTTGGACACCCCACGTCTTTTGTACTAATTTGTTTTTTTTCTTGCTTTGAACGAGGAGCCAACTTTGAGGGTTGCCTTCTGCCGGCGCTCTTACGACGTATCAAATATTCTTGAACACAAGTTTTTTCTCGACTGTCGTCTTTTATTTTCCTTCTTGACCTCCGCCCTAAGTGTATTTTATTCCTTTAATTAAAGGCAGGTATTCCTATTTGGGGTGCAGTGCATGCTGGTCTGAACATCCTTGTCTGTAAACCTGAGTTTTTCAGAAGGTGCGTTGAGCTCTTTGCCACTCCACTGTTTGCTAATGGCCTTTTAAATGACTTGATGAAGTTGCTCCTCCGTGTCTTGTGGCTGTTTTATAGAAGAAGCCCCCCAGGAGTGAGTGTTTGTTTTACAGAAGGTGACCCTCGAGTGTGAAGTGTTTAATTTAAACGCTGTTCACGACCGTCACTATCCTGAGTGCCACAGTGTCACCGGGTGACTGCCTTACTTGGCTTCCTGTTGCAGTGTCTTCTGGGCTAGCTGATGAGCTCCTGTACGATCGTGACGCAGTCTGCCCCATGTTGTGTTCTTTTTTGTATCTTTTTGTGTTTTTCTTGCTCCCATTATTGTGGCCAGTTGGTCTTTTTTGTTTTTTATGGCCGGAAGCACCTCAGTAATTGTCGGTTTGTTTTATTTTTGTTTTCTGTCCGTAGGGAAGACGTCAAACTCCACAGACCTGTTGCCAGGCATTGATATAGCGGGCATAGCAGGTAAAGCCCCTTTTGTTTAAAACCAGCGGACTTGGTAGAAACTCTCTAATCGGCATTGCTGCCACATTAGATGTTTTGTCTGTTTGTGTTGATGTTTCTCGTTGGGGTCTCCTTTATAGCTGGTAGGCGCCAGTTACAGGCAGTCGCTCAGATCCACCAGGTGCCCACTAGCTGGCCATGCCCTGTGGTCCATTTGTCAGGACTCCCAATGGAGGAATGTGGAAAAGGCTTTGCATTAGTAGAGCACCGGAGGCGTTCACCATAGACGGGCGGCACACACATCATGTATATGGTGGTGGTACACGCTTGAGTCTAGCGTTGAAGGTGCCTTTTTTATGTTCTCCCTTCTATTTCATGTTGCATGATGGTCTTCCTCGGCCTGTGTGAAGAGTGCGCTGTCAAATAATGAGTAAGAAATGGCATGAGGCCCGTAAACCCCATGCTGTATTTTAGTAGTGATGAGGGAAACAATTGGCTCAAAGTTGAATTGACCATGAAACTCGGAGTGAAGTCAGCAATGTTGACGCCATCGACACAGGAATAGTTGTTTAGGTCCTGTCTGGAAGGGTTTGCCAGCATTAATGGCCACAAGTGTCTGCCAGTCCTTAAATGAAGGTCTCTGATGGAGGTTTGGTGGTTCAGATCGCTGGACTTCATTTTAGGCAGTAAGACGTGTGTTGTGATTGTCCTGGTAGATCCACGCCTGCTTTGCCGATTACGATCACCGTGTTGGTCATCACAATCTTAAAGATGTGTCTGAGATGAAGAAATGAAACTTGTCATACTGGACCGCCTCGCTCTCCTTGCCATGAGGAAAGGGCATTTGTTGGCTTTCCTTGTACCGAGAGGACACAGTAATGTGCAGTTTGGCTTGTCTTTGTGTGAGACGTACCTGGCATATGTCACATCTTTAAAGCCCATGCTGCACTCGTCGGTGATGAAGAGTGCGATCAGACCGACCTGACACGAGTGGCCTGCCGTGGATTGACTGTGTCGCCAGCGTTTTGAAGGAGGAGAGAGGTGGCAGTAGCCCTTTTGTTTTCCACTTTGCTGTTGTGAAACTGCATGCCAAGTGAATTTTCGTTTTACTTTTAGAAACGTTGGAGAAACAAAACTGTCCCTTTTTTCCATTTAATGACATTTCAGTCTTTCAGCAAGTCCTCTGATTGTGAGAGAATTGAGCTGTCCAGTCAAGCCAGCGTGAGCAGCGAAACGGCCAAGAAAAAGTACAAACCTGCTTGTATGGAAAAGCGGCAAGAAGATAACGTGCAAAACAAGCTGAACTGACCAATAAAACTGACAGCAGAAGCCAGCGCAAGTCTCCTGTGGTATTTTGTAGTAACCGCGAAATAAAAGGATGAAACCGCACTTCCTTATGAATTAGCAAATAATCGCACAATAAACGGCATTGCTGGCGTTCCTCAGCTCTCAAAGTAGTTGGCAGAAATCTCTGGATTGAGACCCCCTAAGCTTCTCGCAGTCTGAATAGCACAGCTCGGCACAGAGGACTCTCCTTTGTCCTCGTCCCCACGAGTGTCACAGATGTGAAGAGTCTCGCAGTCCTCATACAAGTTGTCAGAGCGCATTGTTGGGGATAAATAAGCTCTCTTGGTTGGTAAAACATCTTGAAAGTGCGGTGGATTGATGTCATCGGCTGTGTTGGTAAGGTCCTTCAGTAACAGACTGGCCTCTCAGCGTGGACCCGCTTGGTTTGACTTGTCACGTTGCTGAATGGCCTCCACTCCGCTGGGTGCTTTGTATTTCGCTCTTTGACCAGATGTGCTTGCTGTTTACTTCCTTTAGACTTCGTGTTAAGTTAAGTTTGTTATTTTTGTGTTCCAGTGATCTGACAACCCTGTCTTCTCTCTTTAGACTGGCTGCTGGTGGTCCTCATCATAATGGGAGTTCTCCTGTTCATGCTGCTCATTGGCATCTGCTGGTGCCAGTGCTGCCCACACACCTGCTGCTGCTATGTCCGCTGTCCTTGCTGCCCAGAGAAGTGCTGCTGCCCTCGCGCCCGTAAGTAGTGAATGGCATTACATAAGACATTTGACAAACGAGAGGACACCATCACTCAGGTAGCTAATCTGGCCCAGTGTCTCATTGTGATCCTCCTTAAGGGTTGCCAAGGCTTCTGCTTCAACTCCATGGCTTGGAAGTTTGTTTCTAATTCCCACAAGTCTTTGTGTAAAGAAGTCCTTCACGTCGCACAGGAGACTTGGGTGGGCAGTGTGGTGCACTGGTTAGGGCTTTGGACTTCACACCCTGAGGATGTGGCTTCTCATCCCACTGCTGACACCAATGTGACCCTGAGCAAGTCACTTGACCTGCCTGTGCTCCAATTGGAAGATCAAAAAGAAATGTAGCCAATCGTATCATAAATGTCCCCTTGAATGAATGAATGAATGAATAAATAAATAAATAAATAAATAAATAAATGGGCACACTATGGGGGTACCATTTCAGTAAAACAGTTCTGTGCCTAGTGGTGGTCAGGGTTGGCTTTACGTGTTCTCACCATGTGTCTTGAGTTTTCTCCTGGTGACTCTGAATTGGCTGTGTGCTTTTGTGCTCCCTGCCATCGTGGATTAAGTGGGTTTGAGGTGTCGTGTGTATTTATAATTGATGAGCGAGCTGAACAGCTTGACGGGGGCAGAAGGTGGGCATGTCCGCTAAACAAAGCTGGTGTGGCATGGCGTGTTTGGAGTTGTGGTAGACTGGCAAATGTCGTCTGTCAGGAGAGCAGGTGGATTGAGATCAGTTTTAAGCTATCTGTGCCAGTCTTCGGAGCCTGAGATGCCAGCCGTTACTTATTGTATGTTAGCCCATCGCCTCGCCTCGCCTCTTGATTTTGAATTTCTTTTTCCTTTCCCATTTTGTGTGTGTGATGCTCTGTGATTTGCTCTTGAATTTGGACTTGTCTTGGTAGTCTGTTCATCCACATAAGACATTAGACTCAATCAGCAGCGCCATTTGCAATACACGTGTAACAGATGGCTCCTTGGATGAAATGGAGACCAGGCTACCATGCAGCCTTCCTGAGCTTTTAGTGTATTAAAGAGGACTGAAAGTTTACTTCTAATACTTGCATATCCTCAAGCCCCAGACGTCCATTCCTATGCCGTTTTTTAGTGAGACGTTGCATTACGCATACAGGCCATGGCACATGTACACCAAAACGCACAGTTCACTTTCGAGTCAACGGTTATTCCTGTTAACCGGCAACTGTCACCACGGGACAAGCTTAACCAGTCAGCGCCATCTCCACAGAAGGAAACTTTTATGGCTCCGCAGTTCTCTCTGTGTCCTGGGAACGGATCCTCTTCCTAATGATCCCCAATATCTTCAAGTAATCCACAAATTGGCTGACGTCGAGTCCCGCTCAAGCCCCCTAAGTTGAGCCCACTTTATTGGCGTCCACTGCGTTTCCTCCTCCTTGCTTCCGATTTTTCTCCAGCCTTGCATTTTCTCTTCTTTCCTTTCTTTGACTTCTACATTCGTACTTTTCAAACCGGCACTAAGCCGCCTAATTTCCTTCGATAAGAACACAATACTAAGGGTCCCGTTTTTCTAAGTAGTTTTTAGTCTGAAGATCACAGACAAATTGGCGTTCTCATGATTGTGTGGCTCATTACGTGTCGCCATCCCAACCATCCAGTGTATTCAGTCATAGTGAATAATGCAACATGGCACACGAGACACCGCAGACCGCACTCCTACTCGGTAATCTTATCAATCGAGTCTGTATAAAATAAAGTTCGTTTACGGTGGATATAGACGCACGTGAATCGCAGAAGGAGATCAAACAAGGACGCCGCCGTGGGAAGTGAAGCCACCCTCCATTGTAGTGACTGCTGACGTCTCCATGATGCTGATAACCGACTGAGATGGCAGTCTGGGAGGGACTGAGCTCTTTGATTTTCATTCCTCCATACTCATGGCGTCTGTTGCTGCTCACTAGAGTCCCGTTTCAAGCCACGCAGTCGTTTCTGCTGTCCGAATGACTTGCCCCTCTGTCTCCTTCTTTTTGCAGTGTATGAAGCTGGTAAGGCTGCCACGTCAGGGGTGCCCTCTGTTTATGCCCCCAGCATGTATGCCCCCAGTGTGTACTCTCACCCAAGTCAAGTGAAGCTGATGCCTCAAGGAGCCAGCATTCCTATGATGCCCATCGCCCCAGGCTACAACGGATACATGCCAGAATATGACGGTGCCAGCTCAGGTATGTTCTTTCCGTGATGTTTTTTGATTTCATTTTATTTTGGGTGTTTATTCTTTAAATGTACTCGCTGACTTAGCCTGTCATATTTGGTTCTTATATTGGACAAAATAAGCAGAGTTTGTGTGTATTGGTGGCAGAAATCGAGGTTGGCACAGCACTTGGACTTCAGCTCGATACCCACGTTGATCGGACTTTGTCCTTCAGTTCAA
>NC_053165.1:164574361-164599361 GCF_016835505.1 Polypterus senegalus | reverse complement strand
ACTCCTCAGAGAGAGGCAGAGGGCTTTTCTTAAGGCAGACCCTGGGAGCACTTCCGGTATCTGCAAAAAGTCCAGAGGAAGTATATCCGGGTCAGGGGGAATTGTTACAAAGTAAGGATGGCAATCCCTGTAACCCTAGTGACTCCAACGACACCCAGCAGGGCTGTCCCAGGGGACTACAATTCCCAGCCTGCCCTGTGAAATGGAAAATGGGAGCAGCAATACATGGATGCTGCCCTCCACTGCGTAGGGGAATACATACTTTGAACAGGCTGACTCTCCTGATCCTTCCTTTATTCTGGCCTCTCTTCCAATCAAGGTTTCAATCCCCAACCTGGCCTGGCAATTGGCAACTTTCCTCTTGCCAGGTATTCCCATATGGCCCTTACAGTATAAAAGTATAAACAGCAAGTTGGTTAAATTTTCAGAAGATGACACGCTAGGTGGATAATGGAGAATCAGTGGGACCTTTACAACATGCAGGATTGGGGAGATTTGTGCAGTATGGTCATCCAAGAGAATGACAGGCTGATACATGGACACAGTTTGGGACGCCAACCCGAATGTCCCTGTTTACTCAAAAGACTAAACCAAAGCAATGCTTGATGGTGTGAAAAAGAAACACAAATTACTGCCACCAAAATAACATGGCAATCACTTGGCTTTGTCTGCCGTCTGGTAAGAGTGGAACTCTTTTGCTCTGGACTAAACCAAAGCAATGCTTGATGGTGTGAAAAAGCGTGCCACCAAAATAACATGGAAGTGACACCAGGTGATCACACTTTAATGGCCCGGTGATAACATTTTAAGGGACCAGAAGATGGGGATTCAGTTGTTCTCATTGGGTGGCTTGCCTGCAATGTGGTGGTGGAAGAAGAAGAAGAAGTCAAGATACTTAGCAGCAACTCCCTCTCTCTGTCTGGTGGTGGTACCACATACCTGAGAGGAATTCAGAGGGTGACCCTGTGACGCACAGCTGTGACAGCAGAGTTGTATGAAAACTCAACAGCCACGCTTGAGTACAAGCAGAGGTACCTTTTTGAAAAATCACTCAAGTGAAAATATTTGTCGATGAGTGAACAACTCGAGTTTTGAATGCATCTGATGCTGAGTGTCCTTAAGCAGAAGTAAATGTTAGGATCTCAACCCATTTTATATCCATCCGTCTCATACATACTCTTCTACCGTTAAATGATAAAACACAGAGGTTGTGTTGTGTCGTCAAATGAATATCTCTCTTGGTCACAATATGCTACGGCAAATATTAAACAGCAATAACAGCGGACTGCACGATAACATGAATACACTTGACTTGAACATTCCTAGTTCTCAGACTCTTTCTCTGTACGTTTATCATTCATTTGCTCAGAGGTTGATGCGCTTGTTGCTTCCTGAGCAGCTCATCTTTTCTCCACCCTAGTGGCCTGCTGCTTCTCTTCTTTCGCCGGCATCTTTTCGCGTTAAAACTGATTAAGTTAATTTTTGTGTTGCAGTTACTTAGTACATTTTCTTTAATTTTTGGCACTTAAGTCTTTAATCTGCCTCAAGAATGATTAGTGAAGGTGGTAGGGAATGAGAACAGCGGGCATACGTATGTGCAACATGGCCGTCCTGCTATGCGCTGCCGAGAGTTGATTCTACAATAAAATAAAATACAAATAAAAAGAGTAATAAAAATCATTATCCCAAAAGCGGATAGTAGACATCGCATAATATATTTGTACCAAATTTCAAGTCAATAGGTGAAACGGTTTGCGAGCTACAGGTGATTTAAAACCCTGGACAGACAAACGAGTGGCCACGGTAGCGTATTACATATAAAGACTAGCAAAATACCCGCTGCGAGAAGTAGTGTGTTAAAGAAGCAATGAAAAGAAAAGGAAACATTTTGAAAATAACGTAACATGATTGTCAATGTAATTGTTTTGTCACTGTTGTGAGTGATGAGTGTTGTTGTCATATATATATATATTTACACACACACACATAAACATATATATATATATACATATCTATACATATACACATATATACATACATATATATCTACATATATACACACACATATACATACATACACACACATATATACACACAAATACACATATATATATACATATATACACACACACATATATAAACATATATATATACATATACATACATATCTACATATATACACACACAGCTATTTCGTATCAGTGCAATACGCTGCTTGTTAAAACGGTTGACTCCCGCTCTTACGTGCAATAACAAATCAAATCATTCAGTTGTCTTTGCTCAGATGTCATTTTAGAGCTGGACGCCTGGCATCTCTTTTTGGCAACAAGTTCGTTTCTGTTTGGTGTGAGGTTCTGTGTTGTGGAGATTCTCAGGATGGATTGCAGGTGCTCATCAGTGAGGCGACTCCTGTGTGCTGTTTTGTTAGTCTTTATCACTGAGAAGAGCTTCTCACACAGATATGTGCTACCAAACATGCACAAGGTTCGAGCCGCATGTAGACGGACTTTTTTTGTTCATCAAAGTCACCAAAGCGCCGTGCAAACTCAGTGCGCAGTGCGCTCAGTTTATCAGCAAAGTGCGATTTGGGAACACCGTAGTGGCGACTTGGTTTAACAGTACTTGGCAACAGGGAAAGTGGGGCAAGGTGAACTGGTGCATTTGTGTCTCCCATAAAAGCAGCTTCACTTGAAATCACTTTGTGATTGTGCACGGGTTAAAACGTCCGCTGAAGTGTCAGATTCTTATTTAATTATGCTGCTTTCTGTATCTTCTGAATTGCATTCAGGTTACCCTGATGCAAGGCAGCTGAAGCGCTGCATTATGGGATCTGTAGTTTATTGTGTTACCAGCGCTTCATATACCGGGCTTTAATAACAATAATACAGTATATAAAATGATCTCGGGCGGATATAATTACGCCGGGCGGATGTGGCCTGACCCTTGAGTTTGACACATATGGACTAAATAGAACTTGAAAAGATATATTTTTTCAAATGTGATCGCGCAATTCAGATAGAGTTGACGCGCACTACAGCCTGCATCCTCAATGAGTCATCCTCCCTCGCTCTTACTTTTTACCGTTCATCTAATGAATACACTGAGTATGGCTTTACCAAAACAATCATTGATGGCGAATAAAGTATCCATTATTCGAGTATGTAGATCGGGATATATATATACATATATATATACCCGCGTATCGCAGCGGAGAAGTAGTGTGTTAAAAAAGGTAGAAAAAGAAAAGGGAACATTTTAAAAATAACTTAACATGACTGTCAATATACAGTATTTGTTTTGTGAGTGTTACTGAGTGTTGCTGTCATCAAGGATTTGATTATCATTATTTCTTTCAATCAGGTTCGTATTTGTAGGATGTGTTGTGTTCAAGTTACATTCCGTGTTTGTCAATCGTTGTAAAGATGACAGGTTTCATTCATCGATTCGTTTCTTACTGCATCAATAAACAGCTCGTCTTCTTCTTTATCTGAGACCTGACACACTGCATGCACGGGTTTTTACACTGTCTTCCTTTAGCGGGACATTGACTTTTTCCACCGTGTGCTTTGTTTCGCAGTAGCTGGATTTATGAATATGCTTATCAGGCGCTTCATATTTTTGCTGCCTTTTCAATTGTGTAATTCGGTTTTTGTTCAGCGCTCTTTGGAACTGTTGCCTTTTATCTGTGCACTGCGTCAGTTCACGTGAGCCGCTCGGTGTACATGCATCGAAGGTTCCCAGCTGTGCTGGTGCCATCTCGTGCTATGTCCATAGCTTTATTTAATGTTACCTTAGTCCTGGCACTTAAAACTTTCTCTGGCAGTTTTGCTGAGTTTGTGTCAAACACCACCCTGACCATCTCATCTTCCTCTCCATAAGCACAGTCCTTCACCCGTGAATATTTACCCGTGGCAGTTTGCTATTGGATTGCGCTGACGGACGGCCTTATATGGGCAGGCACTAAATTACAAACGCCAGCGGCAGCCTGTCTATGAACTTAATTTAAAGTGTAGGTTTACATTGTGCTTTGTTTCCAAAGTAGCAGAACTCATGAATATGGTTGTATATGTCACTCGCTCGCTTCTTATTGTTTCGCTGCCTTCTCAATTATATAATGCATGTTTTCTTCAGCGCTTTTTGGAGGTCTTCCTGGTTTTCTATGTACTGCGTGATTACGTGGGAGGCGTGATGATGTCACACGAAACTCCGCCCACGGCGTTGAAGCTCATCTCCATTACAGTAAATGGAGAAAAACTGCTTCCAGTTATGACCATTACGCGTAGAATTTCGATATAAAACCTGCCCAACTTTTGTAAGGAAGCTGTAAGGAATGAACCTGCCAAATTTCAGCCTTCCACCCACACGTGAAGTTGGAGAATTAGTGATGAGTCAGTGAGTGAGTGAGTGAGTGAGTGAGTGAGTGAGTGAGGGCTTTGCCTTTTATTAGTATAGATTATGGTGTTACTTTTAATTGGGATCTTAGTTTCAACAAACACATTTCTTTATTCAAATTAAGCTCTTTTCTCCTAGCCATGCCTTTGTCTCCTCTCGACTAGATTACTCAAATTCGTTATTTTCAGGGTTGAGTCGGCCTTCTACTGCTCGTTTGAAGTTGTGCAGGAGGCAGCAGTTGGGTTACTGACTGACGCAAAGAGAAGATGGCATATTCCACCGGTCCTGGCTTCCTGTTTCCCATCGTATTCATTTTAGGATTTTATTGTTCATTTTTAATGCACTACATGGACACGAGCCTTCGCTTATTGCTGATTTGATGACACCTCATTGTCCACACAGACAGTCACTGTGATCGCCTGATCAGCACCAGTTGGTGGCTTCGCAGTCACGTCTAAACACAAAGGCTGATCGCACTTCTTCTTGAGTGGCCCCCAGGTTATTGAACTCATCACCTCTGGTCATCAGCTCCACCTGTAAATTACACTTTATAAATCTGGAATGAAAACCAATTTGTTTTCTTTGGCTTAAGAGTGACTTGTTAATATGTTTTAAAAATCACGCCGAACATCAGCCCCACATACAGTAAAAGTGGGAAATAATAAAGAGGAAGAAGAAGTTCTTTTATGTGTGTTTGTAAATTCAATGTGTGTTGTTTATTTTATTTTTATTGCTTTCTTAATTTATATACCCCTGTACAGCACTTTGGTCCACGTTGATTATGCTTTATAAATAAAACTTACTTGTTTACATCCATTTTAAAAACCTGCCTATCTGAAGCAGCGTCACTGGAAAGCTGGAGCCAATCAGGAGCCTCAGAAGGAAAGCTGGGAGAAACCCTGGGCAGATGCCATCTAATCACAGGGCAGACACACATTAGGACCAACGTGGCATTGCCCATTTACAGAACCTGCATGACTCTGGAATGTGTGGGAGACCCTCGCAGATAAACGAGTAGCAAATGCAGAGTGCATGTCGGGACCACCAGGACTTGAACGCTGGTCTCCTTCTTGTGAGGCAGCAAACCCCATTTTAAATACCTGTCATAAGAAGAGTTCTTAAAACTTTAATGAACTCAGAATGCCTTTTTTGTGCTTGTGATTTGTATTTCAGTCACTAAACCGCGAGCTTTGTGTCTAATTGAAAGCCGCCACACATTCAGTGTCATCACAGTAATACTCATTCTGGGTAGGATTTCTACAGAAGGACCGACACTTTTGTTCTGTAATGATGACATCTCAGAAAATCAAAGATGGCATTGACACCTAATATTACAGATGTTTTGCCATTAAACCAAAAACTAACTTTAAAAGTAGAAACCCTGGGCCGCTTAACCCCTAAATAAAGGCCTACTTTGTACATTTTGTTTCAGGAAAACTCACAAAAAAATGATCAAAACCTGCCGATCATAACGGAGAGCTTCTTGTCTTAGGTGTTTAAGAATAAATGGCCAGTTTAATAGCCTTTTATGAGCTAATTGTGCAAAACAATATGTCAATAAAAATACAAAATTCAAACGTCAAAGCAAAAATAAAAGACACGATTAAAAGAGTTAAAAGCTATCAGCAAAACTGCAAAGGAATGAACTCCTAATGCAGTCCATGAATCCAAAATATAATATCCTTAAGTCGAAAAGCAGAAAAATCCAAACGTGATGTTATGGGCTGTGTTATTCATTTTGCATTCAGTATTGTTCACCATTTGGTAACTTCTTATGGTCGTTTTCTAATTGAAAGTATCTTTTCTCACATTTATTTTACAATAATCCACATGATTTATGAATTGTGTTAATTTTTCATAATGTTTTAGACATTGTTTTAAATTCCCATTTTAAATTCTGCTTGGTTTTTTTTTTTCCAGTTGGTAGGCCCGTGTCTCTCGTTGTCAGGGGGCGTGTCCTCTGAGGGCGTGACTTGTTGGTAATTGGCTTATTGCACGAAGTGAAACGTGGCTTAGCTCAGACGGCGTGGCAGTTTTAATCGAATCTGCGCCTCCGGATTACAGTTTTACTCGTGCAGACCGCCAGGGAAAAAGGGGGGGCGGATTGGCTAACATTTACTCGAGCCGATTAAAATGTAAAGATGTCAGTTTTGGTAAGTTCAAGTCCTTTGAGTATCTGCCGTTGTTATCATGGAGATTCTCAAGTTCTAGTACTATCCGTGTATAGACCTCCTAAATATACGCGCGTTTTTGAGGAATTCTCTGACTTAATGTCAATTTTAATTACTAACTATGACACACTCCTAATAGTTGGCGACTTTAATTTTCATATAGATAATCAGTGTGATCTAAAAGTAAAAGAATTTATGAACCTCCTGGATTCTTTTGATTTGAGACAACTCATAAATCAGCCTACACATAAAGCAGGTCATACGTTAGACTTAGTGATTACTAAAGGACTGAAAGTTGATATAAAACAGATCATTGATATTGGTCTATCAGACCATTTTCTTCTACTTTTTAATATAGAAATAATGATAAAAAACACTCATGAGAAGCATATTGTTAAAAAACGCTTCTTTGATTCGGCAGCAGCTTTAAAACTTACAAACATTTTAAGCAATCAGTCCGTTTATAGTGCCAGCTATAATAGCGAGGACAATGTAAATAGTAAGGTGGAAAGATTTAATACTAAAGTGAGAGCTGCTGTTGACATAGTTGCACCTGAAAAGACAGTGAAAAAATCTTCTAGCATTGTTATACCATGGAAGACCCAAAGAGTGTCTGATTTAAAGAGAACATGCCGTAGAGCTGAGCGTCAATGGAGGAAGACTAAACTTACTATCCACCATGAAATATTAAAAGTCAAAATAACAGAATACAATAACACTGTCCGTCTTGAGAGACGCTGCTATTTCTCTAAGATTATAAATAACAATGCTAGTAATCCCAGAGTCTTATTTTCAACAATTGATCGCCTACTAAACCCAGGTAGCTCAAAGGAATGCCTCCTAAGTGCTTCCAGTGAAACCTGTGAGGCTGTCGCTGTATTTTCAATCAAAAATTAATGATATTAGAAATAACATAGTATATCTCCCCAACACTAAGGATCCTCCTAAACCCCAACATCCTGTTATAAACAAATTAAACTCTTTCACTAGGATAGATTTACCTGATTTAAAAAAATAATATCTCAATTAAAACCCTCCACCTGCGTCCTTGACCCGATACCAACAAGGTTTTTCAAAGAAGTATCAGGCGTGCTAATTGATAATGTTCTGACATAGTAAATTCGTCACTAGATACTGGGGTCTTCCCAGACTGTCTTAAGACTGCTGTAGTTAAACCCCTACTTAAGAAACATAATCTTGACCCTCAGCTCTTGAAAATTTTAGACCCATCTCTAACCTGCCTTCTTAAGTAAAGTTCTAGAGAAGGCAGTCATTATGCAGTTAAATGACCACCTAAATAAACATGCTATTCTTGATAAATTTCAGTCGGTTTTAGAACAAATCACAGCACAGAAACTGCACTCGTTAAAGTAGTAAATGACTTGCGAGTAAATGCAGACAGAGGCCATTTATCTGTTCTCATCCTCTTAGATCTGAGTGCTGCATTTGACACCATTGATCACAACATTCTTAGAAATCGCCTTAGTCAATGGGTGGGCCTCTCTGGCAGTGTCTTAAATTGGTTTGAATCCTACCTGACAGGGAGAAAAATTTTGTTAGTTGTGGGAATTACAACTCGAAGACACATGATATCCAATATGGTGTTCCACAAGGCTCTATCCTGGGTCCGCTGTTATTCTCAATCTACATGCTTCCGTTAGGTCAGATTATCTCAGGGCACAACATGAGCTACCACAGCTATGCTGATGACACACAGCTGTACTTATCAATAGCACCTGATGACCCGATTCTATTGATTCACTAACACAATGTCTGACTAGTATCTCAGAATGGATGAATAGTAATTTTCTCAAGTTAAATAAAGAGAAAACTGAAATTTTAGTGATCAGCAATAATGGATACAATGAGGCTATTAGAAATAAACTGGATACATTAGGATTAAAAGTCAAGACGGAGGTAAAAAGCTTAGGGGTGATTGTTGACTGTAATCTGAATTTTAAATCACATATTAATCAGATCATTAGGACAGCATTTTAAGAAACATAACAGAAGTTAGACCTCTTATATCACTGAAAGATGCTGAGAAATTAGTTCACGTGTTTGTTTTCAGTCGACTAGATTACTGTAATGCACTCCTCTCTGGACCACCCAAAAAAGACATAAATCATTTCTCCAGCCGTCTGGAGTTTTTTTGTTTTTTCTGTCCCCCCTGGCCATTGAACCTTACTCTTATTCGATGTTAATGTTGATTTATTTTGTTTTATAATTGTGTCTTTCATTTTTCTATTCTTTAATATGTAAAGCACTTTGAGCTACTCTTTGTATGAAAATGTGCTATAGAAATAAATGGTGTTGTTGTTGTAATTGGCCGTGAGAGTTGACAGATCAGCTGTAGTTGCGCTTCATTATCTGATCTGCAGATTGCAAAACCTTCAAAATGTTTTACTAAACTTCTTTCTTGTTATCGTCCTGTGGTGCTGACATTTTACTTTGACTTTCTGTCCTCGACTTTTCTCTCATGCTCCGGTTTTTTTTGCAGTTTAACTGATCCTCCAGGCTTTGACCTTTTTCTATTTGATCGAATATCTCCTGGTTTCTCACAAAAATTGTCATCAAATCACTAAATGGTCAGAAGATTTCAATATTTACAAAGAGGAAAGAAGGCCAGAAGAAAGCTAAAGGACAGAACTGCCAATAGAAGAGCAGCACAGTGACTTAAATAGCCCCTCAGGTAACTGCAGCCTCCCTGAGAGCTGAGGCCCTGCTCTGCAAATGAACAAGAAGCAGAAAAACTTTAAAACATGCTGAAATGTGAATAAAAAAGGTAAAGGGATTAGGGGAAAATAAGAAAAAGCAAGGAATGCAAGTAGAGTGAAGCAGAGCAAAACTCTTAAAATCAGCTGTCCTGAAGATCATTGTCAGTTCTTAACATTTCTAACACCTCGTCAGCACTGAAGTGCTGCTTGTCATGTATGTGTCACCATCAGTCTTTTTTTATATAACAAAGATGTGACAGATAGGGACAGTGAGAGGTGACCCAATGTGGACGTTATCTGAGCGGTGAAGGTTTTGAGGAAGTGAGAAGATGTAGGTGGGAATGTTTTGTGAGATTTTATCTTCTTCAAGGCTCTGCACACATCATGTTCACCAAATTGTAGCCTAAAGCACCCTGGTGAAATTGGCTACTTTCACTGAATTCTGGTCAGTGACCCTCTCAGTTCTCCTGCCCAGGCACCGGTCACACAAATACTGATATATCAGCGTCTTAGGATGGCAGTCACTATCTTAAGATTCCACTTAAAATAAAGTTTATTTGTGTAAATAGAGAGGAGTGTAAAACAAACCATGAAGAACTCTATTAAACCAATCTAGCAGTCAGTTTATCAGTTTACTCAATTCTGACATTTTTAGACCGATTTGAAGTTAGTGAAATGTCAATGGTGAGCTGTGGAAGGATGAAGAGCAGCAATCAATAGTTCATGGAGGTCAACAAAAAGAATAGGATCAGCAATAGAGAGAGTAGGCTTAACTGAGTGGACTAAAGACCATGATTTGTGTCCATGGAGGGTCCTAAATGACCACACCGGTCGTCAGTCTCACACTGCCACTGACTTTTTGGATTATTCAAAGTCACACTCTGTTGATGAGTTCACTTTTAGTGTGTCAGGGCTTCAGTTATTCTAAGTATCACCTGGTAGGTGCCGTTTCAATTTGTTAGCGGGACGCAGATATTGAAGACATTTCACAATCGAGAGGTGAAGAGCTTTGATGGATTAATTAAGAGTTAATTGTTAGAAAGAGGCACCTAATTAATGACAAGGGAGAATCATATGAAGATAAATTTACCAGAAAAGGTTTTATATATGAAAGAGTTCATTGTACCATTAAGTAAAAATGTGTCACAAATGTTGTCTTTACTACACTAAAGAGCATTTTATACATTTTTTAAACATATTATTGAATTTAGTAAAATCAAACAACATTTTATACAAGCAAGTCAAATTTTACAAAACTAGATTCAAATCAAGCCGAACCCCCACACATGAGAAAGAGAGCTACGCCAACATAGTAAAACATTAATAGTGGAAAAGATAAGAAAGGAAATCAATAGAATAAAAAGGGGAAGATAATCCTCTTCCTCCTGCCAGGTTTTCAAAATGTTTTGCACAGACCCTCTAACTGAGTATTTGATTTTTTCCAGTTTCAATTAGTATAACATCAGTGACCCACTGACTGAAGAGAGGTGAGTTAGGATTCTTCTAGTTGAGGAGGACAAGTCTTCATGCTAATAGTGAAGTGAAGGTAATTATAGTTTGTTTGTCCTTCTCCACTTTAAGCCCCTCTGTGAGCCCACCAGACACAGCTGTTAGTGGATTAGGGGGGATTGGCACACCAAGGCTGTCTGAAAGGCATTTAAAGATTTGGGTCCAGAATGATGTGAATTTGTCGCACACCCAAAACATGTGGCCCAGTGAGGCTGGAGCTCGATTGCAACGTCCGCAGGTTGGATCTCATCCTGGAAACATTTTGGACAATTTTAAATGAGACAGATATCCTGGATAAATGATTTTAAGTTAAATAATTGTATGCTTTGTGCATCTGGAGCTCAAGTGAATTCTGTGCATGGCTGCCTTTCATTCCTTTTCTGAGATGTTGAGTGAGAGATCCATTTCCCAATGTACTCTGGGATATTTAAAAGGGAGGGACTGTAAAATGTTTTATATATTACAGATAATGCTGTCTGAATCCTCAAGACTGGTCAGTACTTTCTCTGGAATAGGAGTAGGTGGTAGGTGAGGAAATTTGGGCAGGATATGTTTAGCAAAGCTTCTAATTTGGAGGTAGTGAAAGAAATATGTTGCTAGAAGGTTCAATTTGGAGTGTAATTGTTCGTAGGATGTGAAGGCGTTGTCTATGAACCGATCTCTAAGTGATTTAATCCAAAATGTTTTCCAGACATTAAAAGGTGCGTACATTTGAGAGGGTTGAAAAAGGTGGTTATCATGTGGAGAGGTGCCACAGATAAAAGCTTCTCTATCTTAAAATATTTGGTTCCATATTCTGAGTGAATGAAGGACAATTGGATTGTTTGTATATTGGTGATAACTTGTATTTACTGGGGTACAAATCAAGGAATATAAAGAAGTGCTACAGGATTTATTTCTATTGTGGACCAGGCCTGTGTCTGTTCATCCTTTTGTGTCCAGGTTTTTATAGCTTGTATGTTTGCTGCCCAGTAATAAAACTGAAAATTAGGTAGAGCCATGCCACCTTCTGCCTTTGGTCTTTGTAGAGTCGCCATTTGGATGTGTGGATGTTTTGAATCTATACTAATAAAAGGCAAAGCCCTCACTGACTCACTGACTGACTAAATCTTCACTAATTCTCCAACTTCCCATGTAGGTAGAAGGCTGAAATTTGTCAAGCTCATTCCTTACAGCTTACTTACAAAAGTTGGGCAGGTTTCATTTCGAAATTCTACGTGTAATGGTCATAACTGGAAGCTATTTTTCTCCATATACTGTAATGGAGTTGAGCTGGACATTATTATGTCGTGTGACATTATCACGCCTCCCATGTAATCACGTGAACTGACTGTGAGCGCAGGACGTAGAAAACAACGAAGAGCTCCAAAAAGCGCTGAAGAAAACATGCATTATACAATTGAGAAGGCAGCGAAACAATAAGAAGTGAGCGAGTGAAGCATATTCATGAGTACAGCTACTCCGGAAACAAAGCATGGTGTAAACCGTAAGTTTAAATTAAGTTTATAGACACGCTCCCACTACCGTTTCTCATGCGCAGTGAGGCATACAAGCTCAAAGACAGGCTGCCGCTGGCGTTTGTCATGCCCATGACTAATGCGGGATACAAGTTTAATGAGAGCACGCAGGGTACAAATGAGAGTTTTGATCACTTTGTAACAAAGTTAAAATTGCTGGTGAGGGGCTGTGCACCAATACTCACAGAAAAATCCACAAGTTAATACACACGCTGTCTCTTGAGTTTCTCCACACTCTGAATTCTCCAGGCACTACTTACAAAAGGTTACATTGACAATCATGTTACGTTATTTTTAAAATGTTTCATTTTCTTTGCACAAGCACAGCTGAGAAGCTTCGATGCATGTGCTCCATAACGCGTTAAAAAATAACGCATTTAATCACACTTTGCATTACAAGCAAAGGGGAACTTCTGTCAATGCATGATACTGCGGAAACAAAGCACGGCGTGAACCGTAACTTTACATTAAGTTTATAGGCACACTCCTGCTGCCGTTTTTCATGCCTACCACAAATGACGGTATTCGCGAGATACAAGTTTACTGAAAAGACACGAGGTATAAACGAGACTTTGGATCACTTTGAAACGGAGTTAAAATTGCTGTATCAAGAAACTAAACGAAACATTAATATTTTACTTTTAATAACTTATAGACTACATTTTATTGTTTTCCCTTGCACTCAGTGAGCGAGGCCAATGGGTGATCAGTTATATATATATATATATATATATATATATATATATATATATATATATATATATATATATATATATGAATATATGAATATATGAATAACCTCCAAACAGCGCAGAGACTTTTGATCACGTGAACGTGTCTGCAAAAAGTGGTGTCTCCTGCCCTGGAAAAATACTATTAAAGTCAAGCAGCCGGCGTTGCACGTATACTCTTAACACTGCAGAGGACACAAAACTAATTTTCTTTAATTGCTGGTGATACTGGTAAGGCACATTACCAGAGGCAGAAATTTGGATGTTCACATAGAAAAAGTGATTTCTATACCACGTTTCCTTTTCTTTTTCATTACTTCTTTAACACTCTACTTCTCCGCTGCAAACCGTGGGTATTTTGATACATTATATATATATATATATATATATGTGTGTGTGTATGTATGTACAGTATATTTATCTGTATGTATGTATATATGTATATGTGTCTGTATATATATTTATCTATATGTAGATGTGTATATGTAGATATGTTTATATGTATATATGTCTATGTATAAATGGTTATATGTGTGTATGTATATATATATATATATATATATGACAGCAACACTCATATCCATGACAAAACAATTACATTAACAATCATGTTACGTTATGTTTAAAATTTTTCCATTTCTTTTTCATAATTTCTTTAACACACTACTTCTACGCTGCGAAGCGCAGGTATTCTGCTAGTATATATATATGTGTGTGTATATATATATGTGTGTATATATATATATATGTGTGTATATATATATATATATATATATGTATGTATATAACATTGTATACATATAAAATTATATATGTGTGTCACTAATTCTCCAACTTCCCGTGTAGGTAGAAGGCTGAAATTTGGCAGGTTTCATTTCGAAATTCTACGCGTAACGGTCATAACGGTCAACAACGTCTGCCATGTTGAACTTTCTTATTTATGGCCCCATCTTCAGGAAATTTGGTAGGCGGCTTCCCTGCGCTAACCGAAACCGATGTACGTACTTATTTCGATGGTATGATGCCACTGTCGGCTGCCATATTGAACTTTTCAACGGTCTTTGTTACTTATGGGCCCATCTTCAAGAAATTTGGTACGCGGGTTCCCAACGCTAACTGAATCCTACTTACGTACATATATACGTCCATAGGCTGCAGCTCGATCACCGTGTGAGGCGGCGTTGGGTCCCCCATACCAACGCCTCCCACGTTGTTGGCTGGCTGCCTGCCTATATAAGACTGTCCGTCGCTCTGGTCTCTACATTCCCTTCCTTGCTTCGCCACGGGATTCACGTCTCCCTGCTGATGACTACAGCCTTTTTATTTAATCCACGGCTTCTCCGCTGTTTTATTGTTTGTTTATTACGATTATAGTTATTGTGTAGGTATTTTAGACTTACTTTACATTGTTCAGGTACCCATTTCCTTTATCGTTCCAACCGTACCCCCATTAACATGTCTATCAAGGTGATCACCATCGATCAAAGAACTGTCACTTACTGAGTGGTTTCCATGCCCGGAGATGGCACCTACCTTTTCCATTCTCTGTGTTACATATTGCACGGCCATATCAGGCTCACTCTTGATATCCGGAGGAACATTGTGTCTTGTGTATTGAATGACTGGCACAGGTTCAAGGTGTGGACTGATGACGGTACAGGAGATAATTAGACTACACAGGAGCACTAGAAGAGTGAAATGCTTAAGCCCTTCACCTATGGTTCTGCATGTCAGTTGATGGCTGCCGCTGAATTGTTCGGTTGTCACTTTCAAGTGTACCGAAATGGCCAAATATTTTACACCTTTCGACAACCACCAATGCCTCTTAAACATCTTAGATTGACAGGTGACGATTTCAGTAGTGGACACTTTGATGTTTATGAATGTTTAAACTCTCAAAAGCTGGATGTGAAGTTATCGATGAAACCGGTTGTGTGCTTACAACGCTTGACAGATGGCGAATGTCACTTCAACACAAGTCCTGTAAATACTGTCGTCATTGAAACAAACCATGAAACTCAAACCGATTATGACAGCAGCAATCCAAGCTGTGAGATTTGAGACAAGATTACTGTTCACATGGCCAACTGTACGTTACATGCTCAAGAGTAAGATCAGCGCACAGCTTGGTCAGATTACAACCAGAGGGCTGAACTGACAACGTGGCATACAAAGAGATCCTTAACAAATAATTATTGGTATATTTTCCCTCAGTTTAAAAAGGTTTAGTTTTCTTTTTAATAAAAATTTGAAGACAGTACTTCGCCGCTGCGAAGCGCAGGTATTTTGCTAGTTCCTAATAAATGAGATTACGATAGAATCTAACTTAATAAAAAATTATTTATTGATTTGCACTGGAATACTTTGAAAGAGAAAAAGCTTAGGAAGGATATTCATCTTGACAATGTTAATTTTTCCAACTAAAGTGAGATGAAGGGTTGACCATCTATGCAAGTCTTGTTTTTCCAAGCAGACAGCGTAATTTTGTTGACAAAGAGTTTTATGTTTACTTGTGATGTTTACCCCTCGGTATTTAAACTGACCTGCAATGATAAAAGGGAGGGTGTCCAATGTAATATCGTGTGTTTGAGAATTCACTGGAAAGAGCACACTTTTATTCAAATTAATTCTGAGACCAGAAATCTTTTGAAATTCTGTTAGGACTGCAGGCTCAGTATTCTGTAGATCTGATCTATACAGCACCATATCATCTGCATATAGAGAAAGGTTCTGTTCAAGTCCTTCTCTGATAATTCCCTTTATCTCATAGCTTTTCGACAATGAACTGGGGTCCTTTCATCAATGTTTCAGCCGTGGCATGGCCAAATGGGGAGGCAGCTAGATGGATGAGGTCTCCAAGACTCTACAAATATCCAAACCTAATTATGTCATATCATTTACTGTTAAACCGTACTTCTAAAATTTTTATTATTATGCTGTCTTAAGGAATTGTTCTGTTGTGTATATTGTATTGTATTGATCCCCTACTTTTGACACCCACTGCACGCCCAACCTACCTGGAAAGGGGTCTCTCTTTGAACTGCCTTTCCCGAGGTTTCTTCCATTTTTCCCTACAAGGTTTTTATTGGGAGTTTTTTCTTGTCTTCTCAGAGAGTCAAGGCTGGGGGGCTGTCAAAAGGCAGAGCCTGTTAAAGCCCATTGCGGCACTTCCTGTGTGATTTTGGGCTATACAAAAATAAACTGTATTGTATTGTATTGTAACTGCCAGTGGTTCAATGGTGATGGCAAAAAGCAGTGGTGACAAGGGGCATCCTTATCTACTATCATGTTCTAGTTTGAAGTAGTCTCAAAAAAATTTGTTAATACAAACTGAAGCTTCTGGACTGGTATACAGCAGTTTAATCCATGCACATATATTCAGGCCAAACCCAATTTTTTTCCCAATATGGTGAAAAGGTAGTTCAACTCAACCATATCAAATGCTTTTTCTGCATCCAATGAAAATAATAACTCAGTGGTGTTAGACTTTGTGGGTGAATATATTACATTAAACAGGCGACGAAGAGTGGAAGCTAAGTGTCTGTCTTTAAAAAATCCAGTTTGGTCTCGTGATATTACCGATGGACGAACTTTCTCAAGTATCTTAACATCATTAGTCAGAAGTGAGATTGGTCTGTATGATGCACATTGTAATAAGTCCTTGTTTTGCTTAGGAAACACGGTAATTAATGCTTGACGAAAAGTATAAGGTATAATTTTAATGTGTCTAGCTTCTGTAAATGCTGGTAGTAAAAGGGGAGCTAGCTTATTTGAGCTTATTTTTTTTAGAAAATTCAGCAGGGTAACCATCAGGGCCTGCTACTTTCATAGCATCTAATAATTCTGATAGTGCTAGAGGTTTGTCCAATTCTTCTGCACTGAGAGTATCTAGTTATGGTATTTGTAATGCATCCAGATATGCATTAGGTTTTTGTCCTGTCTTTTTTAAACTGAGTAGAGTATAAGGACTTGTAGTAATCTATAAATGTGTGCATTATTATTTTTATGGTCAATAATTTTGTCTCCATCTGTGTTGGTAATTACTGGGGTTGCACCGCGAACTTCCTGCTTGTGGATTTGTTGAGCTAAAAGCTTGTTAGCTTTCTCTCCATGTCTCATAGTAATAATGTCGTGATTTAAAAATGAGTTGTTCAGTTTCGTTTGTTGTCAAGAGGTTGAGTTCTGAATACAAAGGCTGGCATTTCTTATGAAGTGCCTCATTCAAACAATTGGCATGTTCTTGATCTATTCTAGTAATTTCACTGATTAGCTCTGATATCTTCTTGGTTTCCTATTTATTTTTGTGCAACTGATAAGAAATAATCTGTCCTCTTAAGAAAGCCTTCAGAGTTTCCCACAGGATTCCTGCTGAGATCTCTGAGGATGTATTTGTCTCTAAAAAAATCAATTTGCTTGAATATAAACTCTGTACACTTCTCATCTGCCTAATAACAGTGGGTTAGGTGCCATCTGTGAGATGAATAAATGGGGCAAAGTGATTTAAGCTGCATGACCAAAGGGGCATGATCAGAGATAACAATAGCGTCATACTTACAAACTTTAATCGTGGGCAAGAAATTGTTAATTCTTGAGTAACAGTGATGCACAGGTGAGTAGGAGGAATATGCTCTTGAGTTGGGGTTTAGGAATCTTCAGGGGTCTGATAAGTTATGATCAGTTACAAACTGTATGATTGTTTTTACAGTGTCAGACGTCATCACCCCTGTGGTTGGAGACCATTCGAGGTCTGGACTAAAAATTATAATGGCTGGTGATTAACATTCGGGGTCATTTTTGCTAAATCGCTTGTAATTTGACCTCTCCAAATTAGAATCATTGCTGTTATTGAACTGTCTGGAGTATAAACACATGTCTGGTCTCTTTGTAAAGGTAACATTCTCTAGTTTCACCCTTAGTAGTCAGAATCACTGTAGGTGTGACTGATCAAAAGTTATGCACATTAGAACTCACAAAAAATACGAATTTTTTTGTTCTCGCCTAAGTTTTTTTATGAAAATAAAGGAAAATAAAGCTGCAGTAGGTAGGTGAGGACAGAAACACACTATGTACCAACAGAATAACTTGTTGACTACTCACATTTCAAATTTGAAAAGAATACCTGTAAAAATGACATTTTTACACCAGTTTTTATGTGGGCATGCCCAGGGGGTTTTTAGAGGGACCATTATCCACATTTTGGACCGTATGTTAAAAGTGTAATAACTTCTGAATGCTTCAAGCCACAGATATCAATGAGGGCTCTACTGAAAGCTTACACCTAAAGGAATCTATATCTACACACAGTGTCACTCTATTAGTTATAAAAATAATAAAAACAATAAAAAATACACATTTCTATGTAAAAATAGTCAATACAAGTTATGGGCCAAAAATATATTTATATTTTTATTTTTACTTTTTTTATAAAATGCACACAAACTATATATATTTATTTTACAAACTGTTACAACACAGCTCAGCGTTTTTCCATGTGCCACTTGATGGCAGCAATCACTAGCAAGCAGAAAGCACAAGGGCGTGGCACGTCACTCTCTGCCATTAGACCTCAAAGGGCCGCTTGAATACTTTCGCAACGCGTACATGCATCTATTATTTAATCGAGCGTTTATTTACGTTTAAACTTCTACTTTTATTCATATTTAAACTGCGAAAAAACTTGGCGAAATCACAATAAACAACCACGCACCAACTCTGCAGACTGGCACAAATGCCACCTTCACGCACCTCCGATTGCGTTGTATACAAGTTAGCATGGCAAGCTACATATCAAAATGCTCGGCTGCTCATTGGCTGTAAGTTTTGAGTGTCAGTCACAGTGTCCAATCAAACTGGTAGATTCTACCAGAGTTTGAAGCAGACGTCATGAACTAAGCTTTCTGTGACACTGGTTGGCTATCCGAGGTGCCAGTCAACCCCAGAGCCGTCGTAATTGGCTAAGTTAGGTGTCGATCTGAAGCTAACACTTCCGCGAGCATTTATTTACGCTTCTCGGTACTTTTATTCATATTTAAAATGCGAAAAAACGTGGCGAAATCACAATAAACAACCACGAACCAACTCTGCAGATTGGCACAAATGCCACCTTCGCGCCGCTCCCATCGCATTTTTTACAAGTTAGCATGGCAAGCTACATATCAAAATGCTCGGCTGCTCATTGGCTGTAAGTTTTGAGTGTCAGTCACAGTGTCCAATCAAACTGGTAGATTCTACCAGAGTTTAGAGTTACTCGTCATCATGCAGCTATCTGTGACGCTCGTTGGCTATACGAGGTGCCAGCCAACCCCAGACCCGTCGGAATTGGCTAAGTTAGGTGTCGATCTGAAGCTAACACTTCCGTGTTTCATGCGGTAGCATGGTTATCGCCGACAGAAACAAATTACGTCTAATATGAGCAATATAAGTGAAAAAAAATTACTTAGGTGGTCTCAAGTTATGAAACGTTTTCTGGAGTTTTTGTCCCTTTGAGAATATATTGTGTGTTTTGGACCTAAATCGTTTTACTGGATTATATTCGCTGGAGCCTTACGGACACAATGGGATCAATACTGCTCGGAAATATTGATGTTTGACTTGTAGGGGGTCTTCAAAGGTAGGCACAGTCAACTCTTAAAAGTATGTACTTCTCTGTAAAAAAGGCTTTAGTGTCAGTGCTGTGGTTGTTGTGTGTCAAAATGGTTTATATCATCGGAAAGACGAGACTTTGAAGTTTCATTTGATGGGTGGGGTGTCGAGATGCATGGCAGAGGGGCATGCACACATTACTGTAACGTTTTTGAACCGCTGTTATGTCCCGGGACCGGGACGTGTGCGCGTTAAGAGGTTAATTGTGTTTTATGAGTGTACTCATTGGGAATAGATACAAAAATGTTTTGGATGAAGTCCCTATCATTGACATTTTAGCGTTTAGACCTGTGAAGTGGGAGAATACTTTCTCTTTAATTCGTAATTGAGACCTTTAACATTCCAGCTGACAAAGTTAACTGTTAGGTGATCTTTTGTTGACAATATGTAGTCTTCATTTAAGACAGTGGTACATTATTACGTAAGACAGTTTTGACCTTAATTTCCAAATTTTGCAGGTGTTATTGCCATGCCATGAAGCCTGTTGTTACGTTGGCTCTTACAATTATAAGGATTAATAGGATAGATAAGCAATAGTTTGCTCTCTTTCTTTCCCCCCCTAGAAATTGCCTCCCCAAGTGAGGCTAACCAACATCTCACAAAGTCCCAGTCCTCTGTCATACACAGAGACAGAGCACGTCCAAAACAAAACAAGCCCCCCAGCATCGGTGAATGAGGATTACAATAAAGATATTTATTAACCATACAGTCCAAATACTATAAGCATAACATGTAATCTTAAACAGTTTCAGAAAGTAAACCCAGGGAATGATATTAAACAGTAGCCCTGGATAAGGAGATAATGTTTGATAGTAAGCCCTAATACAATACTTCAAGGGTATAATGTTAAACAGTCAACTATGAAGAAAGAAAAAAAAATCCACATACATACACTCCTATAATTGTAATTAAAAAATAAAATATGGCAGATAAGGAAATAGAATGTATGAGTACGGAATGAGCTTCATTGCAAATGGATCCTGCAGGAGGTAAGATCTCCTTTACTTTGTCAGGACATGATGTAACTCACAATCGACTTTCAAAAAGTGTCAGGATCAGTTTTCTTAGCTCTTTTTCTGCTTCCTCCATCAAAATAAAAATGTAGCACTTGCTTTGAAAATCCACTGTCAGTTTGGCAGGATACTAGAAGCTTTTTCTGATCTCACATTTCTGTAACTGCTGTTTAAATGCTGTAAAACGTGGCATGTTTAACAGCTGTTGAGGGTGAGAAATCAGGGAAAATACAAATGTGGTTATTTTTAAATACAATTTCCTGTTTGTTTCTGAGAAGTAACATCATATGTAGTTTTTCAAAGCGCACGATGAAAGTCCTAGGCTTTGTGGTATTCAATCCACATTTGTGGTAAGCTGCTGCTATTTTGGTGTCTGATTTGAAATCCTCTCTAAATATTTTACAGAATAGTTCAGCCACGAATTTCACTGGGTTTGGACTTCGCGATTTTCAGGGAGACCTTCAATTCTGATATTGTATTATTCTTCTGATCCATCTTCCAGTGCAGCTAGTCTGTCTCTGAGCACTTTGCATTTGGAATTAGCAGCCATTGCTTTTTCTTTAGTGGTAGATGCCAATTGTTCTGCTATTTCAATATGAGTCGTGAACATTTGCTTAACATCTTCAAACTGAGTACCAACTGCTCTAAGCTTATACTCAAATTTAGACGCATTTTCCTGTATTTTTTCCTCAATCTTTTTTAGCATACCTTTTAAAGGCTGCCTGAAAGTGATTACCTAAACAGATTTTCTGGTCTCCTTTACAACAACAGCAATACGTCTCTATAGTGCCTCACTGGAACTGCGAGTGATCTTTGAATCTTTAGCTAAGTCAGAAGTTCATATCTATCTATTGTGGTCCCTGGCCGGAACTCCCAAAAGGACCGAAGGAGGGCTTGTGCCTCCTCCAGACCGTGAGGGGGCGTCCGTCCTGGTTATGTAGGGGGCGTCAGGTAAAGGGCTTGGAAGCCCAGCCCTGTAGGGACCCGTGGCCACCGCCAGGCAGCGCCCCGGTGCCTGAATATCCCGGGAGCCCAGCCCTTCCGCCACACCAGGAAGTGCTGGGGGGAAGACGACAGGGGACACCTGGACGGCTTCCGGGTGCGCAGCCAGCACTTCCGCCACACTGGGGTGTGGTCAGGACTGATTGCTGGGAAGCAGCTGGAGCCCATCCGGGTTCCCATTTAAGGGGCTGCCTCCCTCCAGTCATGGACAAGAGTCGGGTGGAAGAGTGGTAACGTCTGGAAAAGGGAGGAGGTGGTAGGGAAAAGAGAGAAAGAAAGAGAGAAAGAAGAAGAAAAGTGAAGGCATTGGATTGGCCAGGACTGAGGGGTATTGGGGATTGGTGAGCTGATCTGTAAATAAGGATGGAAAATAAACGTGTGTTTGTGGGTGACATTAACGTGTCTGCCTATCTGTGTCCGGGGCAAGGTTCACACTATCTATCTATCTATCTATCTATCTATCTATCTATCTATCTATCTATTATATAGTGCCTTTCACTCTATCTATCTATCTATCTATCTATCTATCTATCTATCTATCTATCTATCTATCTATCTATCTATCTATCTATCTATCTGTTATATAGTGCCTTTCACTCTATCTATCTATCTATCTATCTATCTATCTATCTATCTATCTATCTATCTATCTATCATGAGTACGTTGCACAAGTCCAGAGAGGTTATCCTTAAGCTTTATATCGCACTAGTGAGGCTTCACTTGGATTACTGCCTGACGTTTTGCTCTCCCATCTACAAAAACTGTGGTGCTAGTAAAGGTCCAGAGGATAGCACCTCAGCTGATTCAAGACATCTTAAGTCTAATAAAAGTATTTAAAGGGTTTAGTCCAGTGGACTGAGAGTTTTACTTTAAAATGAGTTATTTAACAAGAACATAGGGACACAGATGGAAACCCATTAAGAGTTAACTTCACCAGAATGTGACAAAGTTTTTCTTCACGCAGGGAGCCACAGACACATGGAGTAAATAACCAGGTAGTGTGGTGGAGAGCAGGACTTCAGGGACCTTCAAAACTTAATATGATGTTGTTTTGGACAATCTCAGTTAATGGGATGGACACGTTTGTTGAGATGAATGGCCTGTTCTTGACATTTTTTTTCTGATTATCTAACATTTGTTTTTTGCTGTTGGCATCTTTTCTGTTTGCAGATGGAAAACAACTTCACATGGAGTTCAAATGCTGCCCTCGTGTGTCTATTTAAATGAACAACATGTCTGAAAGTACGTCTGTATCAGGCAATGCACATTAAAATTAATTGTGTAATGGATAAGCTTATTATTTTTGTTCTTAATGAAAGGTAATTGATTAATCATTAAAATAATTAATTGCTTATCTTAAACAATTTGAGTATTTCTCAACAGATGTGCATAATGTATCACCATCCCACCCTGATGACGTCTGTTACCCCATTAGATATCTGAGATTTGGTTTCGTCTTTTTCTTTGGCCTTCACCCTCTGTGTAGAGCTACTTCATCTTTTAGTCCCCGGGTATCCGTCATTCAATTCAGGAATGCAGAAAGTAGTAAAGGAAAGTCAAATTAATAAAGGAGTTTAGGAAAAGGTAGAAATCTGCTGATTCAACCACCTTTGTGTCTTCACTGTGGACCTCCATGGACAGAGTTGTGGTCAGCTGTCCTGCGTGTCAGTGTTCATGTCTGCTGTGCTCACTAAATGTAAAAGACACATCATTTAAACATTTCTATTCAGACTTCTGTATCCCTGCAGACATTATGGATGCTCACCGTTTACTTTCAGCTTGACTGCCGCAGAATTTGCTGTCCCGTGGATGTTGGTGGCCTCACAGTGATAAGAGCCAGCGTGACTCACGTTAAACGCACTGATGTGTAGATGTTCTCCTGATCCTACATGGCTGCTGTTCTCCTTCACCCAGGTGTAGTTGCTGGGTGGGTTTGCTGAGGCTGTGCAGTTTAAAGTCACAGATTCCCCTTCTTCTATAGTCGTATTGGCCTGTCCTGTGATGACGGCGTTTTTGGGGGCATCTAAAATAAAGAACACAGCACGATGTCAGTAAGAGGCAGACATTTCCAATCATCACCTTTGATGAATTGTGTGTTTATAAAACTTCCTCTCAGGTGGGTTACAAAGATGCTGGTGCAGCGTCATGTCCGGTAGGAGGACATCAGAAATTAGTAAATGAGAAGTTGAATTAATGGAGAAGTTCAGCACAGCGGCCAGGCCAGAGTCTGATAGCCATGTAGTGAGCCTTGTGTGTGACATGAACTCGGAGTTCAAAGTACTGGAGTATTCCTAAGGCACTCCCAAAAATGCCCACACTGGGAGGTTTACCGTCAAACCCTAGCTAGATATGAGGGCACATGGACTCTTTATTAAGTAAAAAGTTTATTTTCACTGAAATGCTCTGTCACACTACAACGGTCCAAAGAACACAAAAGGCACAAAGGAGTTGCCAGCAAATCCAATCAAAGTGAACAAAGTGCCAATACAAGAATCAGAAAGTGAGGTCTAAAAAGGGAACACGGGTTCAAAAATCCACCAAACACAAAGGCATAAAAACACACAAGAAGTCAGCAACATCTCAGGACATTCAAAATGAACCGCAGGGGACTGTGATAGATAAATAGATAGATAGATGTGAGGAGACCTCTGAGGTTTATAGGACAGAGGGCAGTTACTGGTGGTGATGGGCATGTGGCACCACCACTTGGAGGACCACCCACAAAACACATGGAACAGAACAAAGGAAGCTATACTCAAATAAATTAAAATACCTCAAAGTAATAAAATAAATAAGTAACGTCAAATCACTATACGAATTCACAAAATCAACATAAACAACAGAGTCAAACCTGAACAAAGAAGAAATCAAAGAAAGATTTGAACTCCAGCACTGGAGGGTCCCTGACGGAACCACAGCAGTGTGAGGACTTTATGTGGTCTCCTCGTGTCCCCTTCAGTTGTGACTGTGCCCTTCAGTCCAGTGACGTGTCTCTCCGTTTGACTACTGCCATGTGCTGCCAAGATGAACAACACAGAAAATGGAAGGACAGACGATAAAGAAAGACAAGCGGATCAGCGACATATCCGTATTCTGACTTCTAAATATCAAGGTGAGCACTTCAGTGTGTTTGGTAACTTAGTGTGTGAATGAAGCTGAAAAGAAAATGGAGAAATGGAGAAAATCAAACTTCATCGTTTGTTTCATTTTGTGTGATGACAGAAAAGCCTCTCGGTTTGTCCTCATTCTAATTAATAAAAATAATTCTTTGCATTTGTATAGCATTTTTCTCACTACTCAAAGCG
>NC_053165.1:164495121-164573861 GCF_016835505.1 Polypterus senegalus | reverse complement strand
GGGGCAAAATCTTTTGTGAGCCACAAAATGAAGGAACATTCATAGAAACCAATTGAACTCGGTGGAGTGGTGGCTCTGAGGCTAGGGATCTGCACTGGCAATCGGAAGGTTGCTGGTTTGAATCCCGTAAATGCCAATAGGGACTCTGCTCTGTTGGGCCCTTCAACAACAACAACAACAACATTTATTTCTATAGCACATTTTCATACAAACAGTAGCTCAAAGTGCTTTACATATTAAAGAATAGAAAAATGAAAGACATAATTATAAAACAAAATAAATCAACATTAATTAACATCGAATAAGAGTAAGGTTCAATGGCCAGGGGGGACAGAAAAAACAAAAAAACTCCAGACGGCTGGAGAAAAAATAAAATCTGTAGGGATTCCAGACCATGAGACCACCCAGTCCCCTCTGGGCATTCTACCTAACATAAATGAAAAGGCCCTTCAGCAAGGCCCTTAACCTGCAACTTCTGAGCGGTTTGAGTAGTGAGAAAAGTGCTATATAAATGCAAAGAATTATTCTTAATAAGAAAGGATATGTGGTTGATGTTCATCAGCAAGATTAGAAAGTAAACCTCAAATAAGAAAGAATTTCTTGATTCAAAAATTCAGTTTGTTTTTCACAATGGGGTACTTGAGCACTAGGCAGGTGACTACCTGAAGTGGGACACCACCCTATTACAGGACACACTCATACTGAGTCCTACATTGGGATGTCACAGGAAACTGGAGCACACACAAAAAATCTCCAAATCTCCCGAGGCATCGATCAAGCAGATCCAGCAGATTTCTTTCAACTTAATGGTGAATGACGTCCTTGAGGACGTCAGTGGAAGTGAAGGGGGAGTGAAGCCGAGAGACATTTCTTTACACAAAGAGTTGTGAAAATATGAAGCAAACAACCGAGACATGGAGTTGAAGTAGAATCCTTGACAACATCTAAGAAGGATGTGGGTGAGATACGGGGACAGCTGAGCTCTTAGCTTAACAGATGGGTGACAAGTCGACCGAGTGATCGCCACTTGTTTGTCACATTTCATTGTTCTTAAGCAATGTACAGAAGTGATTAAAAAGACAAATTAAGTGTTAGGTTAAATCGTAAAAAGTGTTGAATTTAAATCAGGGAATGTTAGGCCCAGACTATGTAACACACTAGTGAGACCACATCTGGAGTATTGTGTGCAGTTCTGGTCCCCATGCTACAAAAAAGACATAGCAGCACCTGAAGATGTGGAGAGGAGAACAACCAGGAGCATCCCGGCACTTAAGATCGTGTTATAATCTGACATATTCAGAGAATTAAACCTGCTTAGCCTGATCAGAGGAGGCTGTGGTGGGACCTCATTCAGGTTTTCAAAATTCTCAAAGGCATCCCAACCAGATGAGGGGATGGTTCCTTACCCGGACAGCAGGCTCCTAGCAAGCAGACCGGCATACTGGGCCAGGGACGAGAAAGGAATATGAGACGGAAGAGAGAGCCAGAAAGGATGAACAGACAGCCCACCGGAAAGAGAAGATGTCACTGGGTTTTTTTTATTCTCCCAGCATGCTAGATGGCAGTGGTCCTGGATATTGGTGCCCAGTGGGAGGCCAGCAGGACATGCCAGGAAATGTAATGCGGCAGAGCAGCCCTGCTGGGGTCACTGGGTACCGCAAGAGGGTGCTGCAGGGAGACAAGCTCCCTGCTGTAATGGACTTTCATATGACCTGGAAGTGCTTCCATCGGGCAGTGGCCCTGGCACCAGAAGTACTCCCAGGTCTTTAATAAAAGGGGGCCGCGCTCCCTTACCCAGGTGAGTCAGTGCTGGTGACACTCAACTGGAGGAGGGCATTGTGGTGGTGAGAGGAGTTGGAAGGAAATAGATTTTTGTGTATTGGCGAGAGAAACCTGTGCTTTTGTGCTACTTTGTGGTATTGTGGAAGGAATAGACCATCCTTTATTTGCACCCGGGACTCTTTGTGTGTTCATGTTGGGAGTTTGAACCATTGACGCCCCGGTTTCCATCACAACACAAATCCCGATCTTTAGTCCACCCGCTGCATTGCGTCTTCTGTATCAACCACCACAGGATGTCCTGTTTCAGCTTCCTCTTTGTCCTGCCAAGCTCACGGCACTAACTTTTTATCAGTCTAAAAACAGCAGTGCAAATTTTGCAACATTTCTCTTGAATTTTATTTCTACAATCTTGTCTTATGTTTGAAATGCAGAACTTGTAATGAAGCAGAAGCACATTTTATTTGATGGAGAAGTCAAAATGAGGGGCATAAAGATAAAACAGTGCCGTGTGTTCTGAGTCATGAATTCCATTGAAAGAATAAAGTTTATTTTACATGTCACCACTGAAACGCCTGATCTCAGTCATTTAGGGGGGAGTCCACATACTTTTGGCCAAATAGTGTAGGAAGCATTAAGGTGTCTTACATTAAGACAGATATATCCAACCTTCATCCTCCTCATCATCATCGTCATTCTGCCCTTCCACTCATTCTGGTTATTTAAGCTCCTCGTATTTCTTAATGAGCATCACAGGGGCTGCAGCTTATCATTTGGTGTCATTTGCCCCCATGTTGTCATTAACTGTCATTATTAGGGCACCATTATGGGGCAAACTCCACAGATAAAAGCTGAACCACTACACAAATGACACAAGAACACCAAGGCAAACACATGAAACTGTCTTAGGAATATAAATCTCAAACTACTGGTCTTATGTAAGCGCAGACTAAACGGAGCAAATCAGGATGAGCAAATGAAAGGATGAGATCAATCAGAGGGAAAATGGCTGACTGAATGGGAAACCACTGGGGGTCCACGGGGAACTGTGACGTCAGGCCACATTCCTTCTTCAACAGTGAACTTGTGTCATTCATTCTTATGTCAAAACTGTCATAATGGTGGACTTGCCTTATAAATCCTTAACTCTATTACTGTTTGTTTGACAGGAGAAGGTCCCAGAAGACAAATCAGGAAAATGGTGACATCCAAGGAAGAAAAGAGGTGAGCCTTCATTTTATTTTCCTTTTCACTTTCTTTAAATAAAATCCACGCAGACCAGGTGAGAACGTACAAGTGACACACAGACGGTGACCAGGCCAACTTCCTGAAGCCATCAGACAGCAGTGTTAGTGACTTCCTTGCACATGGTGACTCCATATTTGTCCTTGTGTTGTGGCTGTGGGAGTCTGTATGAGTGTGTGGATTTGGGACCCCCTCACAGGCTCTGACATCAATGATTTAGTATTTTGACTGCACGGTGACGGCTGCCATCAATCGCACTGCCATCCTCAAGTGCTTTTAGAGCTGTGTGAATGCAATCACAGCTTTGCTTCTCGCTTCTGTCTTAGCGGATGTCTGTGTCAGACTCTGGGATTGTCTTCTTTATCAGGACCTTGAATCGTGTTGACCCCGCATGAAGTGTGCCTTGTAGTGAACAGGCGTCCCATCCAGATGAGCTTCCTGCCGTTGACAAAGAACAAGCCTGAATTTGGACTAAGCAGATTAGGAATTGGATGGATGAACGAACAAACTCCACAGAAAAAGAGAAGTGAGAAAGGAGAAGTGAGGTGGAAGACTGCTGAGCATTAAAAAATACAACTCTTTCAAAATTTCACACAGAAGAAAGTTTCACACATCTCGGTGACTTTCAGATTTTCAAATGACAACATAAAAAATCAAATTAAAGGAGCAGCTGCTTGGTAAGGCAGGAAACCCTCACTAATTTTGGAGGACTGGAGCTACTGGTGGCCCGGAAGGCCAAAGATTGTTTTAAAATTAGTCAGAAATCCTAGTAGTAGGGTGTTGTACCGTGTTAGCCATTATGAATGTAGAGAAAAGTCAAGCAAAATGACCCCTTTTATTGGCTAACTACAAAGATTACAATATGCAAGCTTCCGAGGTGAATCAGGCCCTTTCTTCTTGATTACATCTCGCCTGAAGAAGGGGCCCGAGTTGCCTCAGAAGCTTGCATAATATAATCTTTGTAGTTAGCCACTAAAAGGGGTCATTTTGCTTGACTTTTCTCAGAAATCCTAAAAATCATAACAGTAAAAATGTGGAAACTTTTTTTAGACCCCAAAAAATGAAGAATTCTAACATGAGGCATAATATGAAATTTGAAAGAGTGCAGAGGTCGCCAGGTAGCTGCGTAGTCCTCATCACTTGAGATTCTTAGTTATATAATCCGACTTCTTCATGGCAGCGAGATCCAGCGGTCACAGCTGTTAAGTGGGATGGGATCTCCTCCTCCTCAAAGTCGATTAGTGCGATGACAGCCTTACAGATCCATCACCCCTCCTCTAATTCTGCACCTGGGCTTTGTCTATGTGAGGTTCTCCTACAGGTCCACATCCTCAGACACACAGGTGGCAGGTGGCTTGCCAATCCCAAGATCCCTCTGTGTGATTATGTTCACGTGAGTCTGCCCCGTGATGGACTTGTGCCACATCCACAGATCAGATGGCTCCTGCTTTGTGCCCAGTGCTGATAGACATCTGGCCCTTGTGACCTTTCACCGAGTTACTGCAGGTTTGAGAACGTTATCACTTCACTCACCAAGTACAGTTGTTATCTGATTTTTAAAACACTACTTGAATTTTGTAGCTTTTGGAAGTGGAATGCAGATCTTCACATTGTTCCCTTCTTCTTAAGCTGCACTCTTGATATTCAGTCTCACTGCAGCTGCTTTTACATTTGGTACACAAATAAAGAACTGTCCCATATCAGGAAAAAGGAACAATTTGTCACAATTGGACTTTGGGCGGTCAGAAGAAAATGATCTTATCACCTGAAAAAACAATCACCTTTATTGCATATCATTTGTTATTCAAAAGGAACTCTTCTGAACTTCTCACAGATCATCAAAATGAGTCCAAAGGAACAGGGGCCTCATGTATAACGCCGTGCGTAGAACTCGCACTATAACATGGCGTAAGCACAAAAGCTGAAATGTGCTTACGCACAGAAAAATCAGGAATCTGTGCGTACTCCAACTTCCACGTTCTTCCGCTACATAAATACCGATCAGCGTGAAAACTAACGCTCGTGCACGCGCATTATGTTACGCCCCAAATCCTCCCAGAATTACGCCTATTTGAATATGCAAATCAAAATAAATCGCCCTTAAGCGCAGCCTTCTGTGAAAAGACAATGGGAAAAGCACGGGGAAAATATAAGAATTTCAGCGAATACCAAGTGGAGGCAAAGGAAAAACATACAATTTGTTCAAATAAACCGTGGAATAATCAACAAAAGGAAGTTGATCGAGTGACATAGCGTGTTGGAGAAACTTGAAAGCTCACGTTAACAAAATCGCACAGTGTCGGAAATAAAAAAGAAGTTGCATATCAAAGTCGCCGTGAAAAGCCGAGTTGTAGCCCACTGTCTGAGTGTCATATGAAAGATTATTAGGGTACAGAGAAAAAAGGCACACGGTGGGGAAAAAGCACAAAATGTCAACTTCAATCTCGACATTTCCACTTTAATCACGTAGTTTATTTTGTCATTAAAGTAGAACATTATAAACTTCATCTTAAAATCGTTTAATCAACCAGTTTCTCAAATCACATCGTAATTAAAGTAGCACGTTAAATGATTTGTTTTGTATTTGATCTTCTACTCGTATGTGCTCTCTGTGTGTGAATCACTACTTGCTTCTTAAACCGTCTCTCTTCCTCCAACTGGACACAGAGTCCATGACATTTGTGATATTACAGCTCTCTGAATAACTAAAATACTGAGATGTATACGTGATGTCATTTTCATGATGATAGGAGTTAAAGCACGTTATTAAACATGAGTTTCACTTCGATGAAATAATTTATTGCAGCAGTACTCAGGGGCGGCTCTAGGCTTGTGGTGGCACTGGGCAGAGGAAGAATCGGTGGCTCCTTCGTCGGCCAATGTCAGTAAGGTAGCTTATCACGGTGGATGGCCATGTCCGTTGCAGACACTGCATAGCAGCCTCGTGCTCATGACAAGCATTTAGCTTTTGTCGAAATTTGTCGCTGCGTTTTTAGCTGTGTTGTTATTTTCTCTTTCTGTTTTATATTCAATATATATTGGCGTGGCCGCCCCAAGAGTCCTTGCTTTTCTTTCCCCAAGTAACCGATCGCCACACAATCAGCTCTGTAATAGAAGTTAAGCCATCTGTAAGCTTAGCGCCAATTCTTCAAAACGTTTAAAGAACATTGAAATATCTTCGTAGTACATGTTTAATTATTCTATCCTTCACGACACTCCCAGTGAAGAATATAGATTATTTAAATGAAGTTAAAGTTTTATCTGTATAATTTAATAAACATATTTTGCTGCATTTCACCTTAAAAATGATATCGTCATCATATGTAAATACGCGCTTTATAAAGTGCCGCAGGTTGTGAGATATTATAACTGTAGTGCAAGTTTACAGTGAGGTGATTGTACTTATAAGTCCTAACAGTTCTACAAGGAGCACCTGATTGAGTGCGTTTATAGTTCTTGGGATGAAACTGTTTTGAACTGCGAGGTCCGTACAGGAAAGGCTTTGAAACGTTTTGCAGTGGCTGAGACAGCATGTCCTTGAAGCTGTATACTGATAATTCTCTTTCTGATCAGCTGCTGCTGTGATTCACACTCAGATACAGTGATATAAATACTCCGAGTCGTGCAGTGAGAGTAATATGGAAAAAGATGATCCGCTGTGGCAACTCCTAACAGGAGGAGCTGAAAGAAGAAGAAGAAGAAGAAGAAGAAGTGAGAGTAACAACACTAAAGCAGTTCTGGTATTTGAAATACTATGGCTGTTCCCTGGACCATTATATTGTTACGAGTTAATTACAATCAGATGCATTACACTAATAAACAATATGCGGTTAGTTTCTGTGTATTTATAAAGCCGCGTCATGAAAATAAAGAGTAATCACACAGGAACAGTAGCATTGCTTTGACGCTGGGTGCCGCCAGTCTGCAAAACCGAGCGGAGAACTTGCGTACGACAAGGCATGAGGTACCGTGGAAAAGTGCGTTGCTTTACGCCAAGTGTAGGTTTTATATATCGCGATTTGAACGTGGAAAAGTTCTTACGCAACATTTCTGTGCGTACGCACTGTTTATACATGAGGCCCCAGGCCATTAGTCTGGTAGGCTGTGTTTGGGCCTCGAGTGCAGTAGTAGTGGTAGTGAAGAGTGCTTGGGCGTCCCACCAACATGTCGCTCGTGTCACAGCCAGACAGAAGGCATTTCAGCCCAGTTCTGAACCACTGACAGAAAACCACTTAATTGATGTTTTCTTTAGTGCCGGGTCACCTGGAGCTGAAGCCATTCTTGCTCTGTTAGGCACAAGGCATTCATAAAGGAAAATCACTACTAATAAAATTAAACATGAAAACGATTTGGATGAGAACAGGCCGTTTAGCCCAACAAGGCCAGCAGTTTCACTCGCCTACCATTTCCAAAATAGCATCAAGTCGGGTTATGAAGGTCTTTTAAGTTGGCCAGCTGAGGCTCATTTTGAATTCCTATGGAGAGTCAATTGAGATAAGATCAGGCTGTTGAGCTGAACAACGCTTCTGTTTTCATCAACATCATTTATCAAAGTGCTTTACGAGAAGTCAAGGTTACAAGAAAAGAAAGACATGTTATATTAGGCAAGAATAATAATAAATAAGTATTTAGATTTGAATCAATCACTCATCACCCTGACATAGCCACTTTACCACTTCTCCATCCACAGTTAGTGTGTGGTGAGCAGAGCATTGCAGCTGCGTTTTTCCAAAATTACCAAAGTTCAGCAGCTCTAACTTAAAAAATGGGATTCAACAAAAGCCTGACGCACCAAAATGATTCCACAGACAAAAATCTTTGTTTTTAAAAGTTTTAATCAAAATTCAAAGTAAAACAATTCACACAAAAAAAGAAAATTAAAATAGCAAAAAAACCTCTTGTTAATATAAGTTGTGTTCAAAGCTTAAATCTTGTTACATTTCAAATCACTTCAAACATTTCTGAACCATTTCAAAATGACGACGGTCAGAAAACTGTATGCCTACCCCATTTCTAAGTTGAAAATGGGCTTTACAAGTCCCTGCTTACTGGGACCACCTGCTCGAAACACAACAGACTCAATTACCACACTGTATCTGAGTTATAGCAAGAAAGTTCAATCTTTACTAACTTATAAGGGGAAAAAACTATACCACTGACTATGACTATGAAAGAAATGTATATTCTATTCAAATTAATTAATATGAGTTTAACTCAAAACATTAACTTTCTAAGATTGGCTCTTACAAGCATATCTGCACAAAAATGGACGCCTTCGCATCATCTAAATGGATTGCTGCATATTAGTGATGGCTGATGTGGCTCCACACTCACTGAAGCACTCTGAGTATTGAATAAAAAGTGCTTTATAAATGTAAAGAATTATTATTAGGATAGCACTGTTCAGGGTCGGATACTCTGTCTGATGGTAGACATGTATGAAGATCCACACACCTCTGGTGAAAGGTTTGGGCGATTCGAAATGTCTTCACAAGTAAAATGGGTTCTGACTTGTCTCCTGTAAAAAATACAATCTAAGTATTTAGGTCTGTTAGGTAGAAGACGTCTTTTCTTTCCTTTATATGGAAATTTGATCCAAACTGTATTTGCATCAATTCTCAATCTGAATGCTTGAAAAATTATAACGGCTGGAAATTTTAGAAAAATTATTAGAACAATCTCGATGAGTACAGGCCATTCAGCCCCACCAAGACCATCAGTCCTGTCCACGTGCTTCTTCAAAAATAACATCAAGTCAAGTTTTGAAAGTCCCTAACGTCCTCCTGTCCACCACACTACTCGGTCACTTATTCCATGTGTTTATGGTTTTCTCCATGAAGAAAAACTTCCTAATGTTTGTGCAAAGTTTATAAGTTTACAAGTTTCAACTGTGTCCCCGTGTTCTCGATGAACTCATTTTAAAGTCACCGTCTTGCACCAATGGAAAGAATGGAAAGCCCTTTGGTTCAGATGACATACCTTTGGAAGCATGGAGGTGTTTAGGAGAGATGGCAGTGGAGTTTTTAACCAGTTTGTTTAATGGAATCTTGGAAAGTGAGAGGATGCCTGAGGAGTGGAGAAGAAGTTTACTGGTGGGCCGATATTTAAGAATAAGAGGGATGTGCAGGACTGCAGTAACTACAGGGGGATAAATCTGATGAGCCAAAGCATGAAGTTATGAGAAAGAGTAGTGGAAGGTCAGTTAAAAAGGGAGGTGATGATTGGTGAGCAGCAGTATGGTTTCATGCCAGGAAAGAGCACCACAGATGTGATGTTTGCTCTGAGGATGTTGATGGAGAAGTAGAGAGAAGGCCAGAAGGAGTTGCATTGCGTCTTTGTAGACCTGGAGAAAGAAAATGACAGGGTGACTGAGAGGAGCTGTGGTATTGTATGAGGACGTCAGGAGTAGCAGAGAAGTACGTAAGAGTTGTACAGGATATGTACAAGGGAAGTGTGACCGTGGTGAGGTCTGCAGTAGGAGTGACGGAGGTAGGATTACATAAGTGATTGGCTCTGAGGCCTTTCTTATTTGCAAAAGTGATGGACAGGCTGACAGACGAGATTAGACAGGAGTCCCCGTGGACTGTGATGTTTGTGGATGGCATTGTGATTTGTAGCGAGAGTAGGGAGCAGGTTGAGGAGACCCTGGAGAGGTGAAGATATGCAATAGAGAGGAGATGAATGAAGGTCAGTAGGACCACCAAGACAGAATACATGTGTGTGAATGAGAGGGAGGTCAGTGGAATGGTGAGGATGAGGGGAGTAGAGCTGGCCAAGATGGATGAGTTTAAATACTTAGAATCAACAGTATAAAGTAATTTGGATTATGGAAGAGAGGTGAAGAAGAGAGTGCAGGCAGGGTGGAGTGGGTGGAGAAGAGTGTCAGGAGTGATTTGTGAAAGACGGGGATCAGCAAGAGTGAAAGGGAAGGTCTACAGGACGGTAGTGAGACCAGCTATGTTACATGGGTAGGAGATGGTGGCACAGGAGACAGAGCTGGAGGTGGCAGAGTTAAAGATGTGAAGATTTGCATTGGGGGTGATAAGGATGGATAGGATTAGAAATGAGGACATTAGAGGGTCTGCTCAGGTTGAATGGTTTAGAGGCAAAGTCAGAGAGGTGAGCTTGTGTTGGTTTGGACATGTGCAGAGAAGAGATGCTGAGTGTATTGTGAAAAGGATGCTAGAGATAGACTTGCCAGGGAAGAGGAGAAGAGGAAGGTCTAAGAGATGGTTTATGGATGTGGTGAGAGAAGACATTCAGGTAATGAGTGTAACAGAACAAGATGACGAGGACAGAAAGATATGGAAGAAAATGATCTGCTGCAACCAAAAGAAGAAGAAGTCTTGCACCAATGGACTAATTCCCTTCATAATTTCAAACACTCAAATCGTGTCTCCTCTTCTTCCAAAAAAGGCTGCACAAACATGGAGGGCATGCAGCTTCCACACAGATTATGGGTGAATTCGGTGTCCCAAATAGTGCAGCTGAAGTCGAGACCCTGATCTCTATGTGGCTGTGCTACCAAAGAATCAAATCATTTGCAGTTCATTTCACCGTATCCATGCCATGGCTGCAATGAAATATTTTGTATCCCATAATAAATTAACCTACCGTATGTTGTATAAACTAAATGTAGCATGCTGGTTGACATTCATGGATTTCTTTCTTTGTTTTTAAAGAATTCTAAAGACAACATCTATGATAACGATATCTGCGCCTAATGAGGAACCTGCACAGCAGACTGAGGATGACCAGGGTGACCAAACTCTGAATTACGCGTCTGTTCAGTTTAAGACCAACTCAAATGAAAGGTACGTAACGACTTTTCAATTCAGCTGAGTGTCTCACCTATCCATGTGACACGTCTTCATCTGAAGAACAGCAGCTCAAGCCTCTGTTGTGCTCAGTTCGTTTTCCGATAATAAAATATTTTTTGCTTTTTTCTTAATACTGAATTCACCTGAAGGAGTCTCTCATCACATGTTGTACTAACATGCTGGAATTCTATGAGGGAGAAACAAAATAGTAGGATAAGAGTGGAGCCCATGATGTTATTAATCCAGACTTTCAGAAAGCATTTGATGAGATGCCACTTGAGAGGGTGGGCATCAAACTAAAAGAAGTGGCAGTTCAGGGTGATGTTTGTAGATGGGGGCAGAATTGGCTCAGACACAAGGAGCAGAGGGTGATGGCGTGAGGAACCTCATCAGAACTGGCCGATGTTAAGAGTGGTGACCAGCAGGGGGCAGTGCAGGGGCCGCTGCTATTTTTAATAAAAATAAATGATTTAGATGGCAATATAAAGAACAAGCTGGTTAAGTTTGTAGATGATACCAAGATAGGTGGATTAGCAGATAATTTGGAATCCGTTATATTATCACAGATGACTTGGATAGCAGACAGGCTTGGGAGATTTGTGAAAAATGAAATTTAATGTCAGTAAATGTAAAGAATTACACATAGGAAGTAAAAATGTGAGGTTTGAATACGCAATTGGCGGTCTGAACATCGAGAGTCCACCTTATGAGAAGGATTTAGGAGTCATAGTGGACTCTAAGCTATCAACTTCCTGACAGTGTTCAGAAGCCATTAAGAAGGCTAACAGACTGTCAGGTTATATAGCGCCTTGATGTGTGTGGTTCAAGAGGACTGGACCAAGAACTGACCCTTGAGGGCTACCTTGTGTGAGTGAAGTAGTGGCAGATTTGTGTTCCCTAATGAAGACATAATACTGGTGATCACTGAGGTGCGATGTGAACCAAGAAAGAGCAGCAGCAGAGATACCAAGAGCTGAAAGTCAGGACAGTAAAATGTTCTGGTTAACCGTATCAGATGTTAAAGAAAACTAGAATAGCGGCCATCCCAGAATCTGCGGATATAAGCAAGTCATTGGTTACCTTAAGTGAAGCAGTGTCAGTGCTCTGTACGGCTCTGAGTCCAGACTGAAAAGGTTCAAGCAAGTCATGCAAGTTGAAATAATCAGCAACAACCTGTTCTAAGATCTTAGCCATCAATGGAAGTTTTGAAATTGGGCGATAAAATTTTAGCTGTAATGGATCTAAGTCAGGTGTTTTTAAGATGAGGTCTACAGCATCAGCTTTTATATCACTTGGAATAACGCAGGTGTGGAAACTACAGTTGATAAAGTGAGAAATGAGAGCAGAGAAATTATGAGCACAATCCTTAATCAGTAGAGTAGGGGCAGGGCCTTGGTGGCAAGTAGATTGATTTGATTTAGTAATATAAGATGATGTAGTGGAGTTAAATTTAGATAAATAAGCTGTAGTACTAGTGTGTTCTACCGTGTTAGCCATTATGAATGTAGAGAAGAGCCAAGCAAAATGACACCTTTTATTGGCTAACTACAAAGATTACAATATGCAGGCTTTCGAGGCAACTCAGGCCCCTTCTTCAGGCGAGATGTAATCCAGAAACTGGAGTTTCCTGTGTTTATATCCACACAGTAGGACAAGAAACAACAATGGTAAATCTTCAAAGGAAAAATCTTAAATGTAAAAATGAATAGGTTCACTCAGGCTAAGATTAATTTAACAGGAGAGAGAAGAACAATGTATGGTCAAGAGATTTTGGATAAGATAACTGTCCAACAAAGTCCTTTGGAGTCTGTGATGAGTTTTTCAAAACAGTGTGGGTCTGTAGACAGGCTGTCTGTGTCAGTCTGAGAGATGCAAGCAGTCCTCATACCTGGCTATAAAACTCTTGTCTCTATTCAAGCCATGCTGTAATGGATTACATTTTAACATGAGCTTAACTTCCCATAAATAAACTGGAGATTTAGAAGTAGAAATGGTCGACGGAAGTGAGGAATGGGTAGTGGAGAAACCTTGATACCGTATGTGTTCATAATTTTTTACTGAAAATAGTCCAGAAATAGATTGTAGTGCCCAACAGCGGAATACCGTATATACTCACGTATAAGTCGGCTCTTGAAACCCAAAAAATCGATCATAAAATCAGACCCCGACTTATACGTTCGTTCAAAAATACAATATTTACAGTTTTTTTTTTGACATCTTCTTGCCTCCTCCAGTCTCTCATCAGTTTCTCAGATGCATCAAATTTTGTCGCAACAGCGTAGGTACCAATCTCTTTCGCCACTTCAGTGACGTTTAATTTAAAACCTGCTTCATATTTTCTTCTGATTGAACGCTCCATCGTAGATAAGGGATGCTCTTATGATAAAGGTGTATTAGGGTGTGACATACAAAAAACACAAATCTGTGCAAACGTCACTTCAACAACAACAACAACCACAACATTTATTTATATAGCACATTTTCATACAAACAGTAGCTCAAAGTGCTTTACATATTAAAGAATAGAAAAATGAAAGACATAATTATAAAAATAAACCAACATTAACATCGAATAAGAGTAAGGTTCAATGGCCCGGGGGGACAGAAAAAACAAAAACTCCAGACGGCTGGAGAGAAAAATAAAATCTGTAGGGATTCCAGACCATGAGACCCCCTGACCAGTCCCCTCTGGGCATTCTACCTAACATAAATGAAACAGTCCTCTTTGGATTTAGGGTTCTCATGGAAGGGCTTGATGATGATGATGGTCACGTAGACTTCTTCCTTTTAATCCGTCCATCATTGTTGGAGCATCATGAAGCTTTGAGTAGGTGGAGGTGGCGCAGGCCACCACCACAAAGAAACCGGAAAAAGAAACAGAAAAGAGAGTAGGGGTCAGTACCGATTTTAGAGCCACCATGAATAGTTGTTATGATGAATTGAACATACAGAGTATCAGGATTAAGTTAAATTAAGATTAAAATGAAGTTATAAAAAGTCCATGTTACAGTAATGTGTTTTCAGCAGTGTTTTAAAGTGCTCCACTGTATCAGCCTGGTGAATTCCTATTGGCAGGCTATTCCAGATTTTAGGTGCATAACAGCAGAAGGCCGCCTGCCCGCCTCACCACTTCTTTTAAGTTTTGTTCTTGGAATTCTAAGCAGACACTCATTTGAGGATCTGAGGTTACGATTTGGAATATAAGGTGTCAGACATTCCGATATATAAGATGGGGCGAGATTATTTAAGGCTTTATAAACCATAAGCAGAATTTTAAAGTCAATCCTGAATGACACAGGTAACCAGTGTAGTGACATCAAAACTGGAGAAATGTGTTCGGATTTTCTTTTCCCAGTTAGGATTCTAGCAGCTGCATTCTGCACTCGTTGCAAGTGATTTATGTCTTTTTTGGGTAGTCCTGAGAGGAGTGCGTTACAGTAATCTAGTCGACTGAAAACAAACGCGTGAACTAATTTCTCAGCATCTTTCAGAGATAAAAGAGGTCTAACTTTACTTATGTTTCTTAAGTGAAAAAATGCTGTCCTAGTGATCTGATTAATATGTGATTTAAAATTCAGATTACAGTCAACAATCACCCCTAAGCTTTTTACCTCCGTCTTGACTTTTAATCCTAATGTATCCAGTTTATTTCTAAAACTTCGGAACAGTTTGGGTATTACCGTGTGATCACGTTGGCACAATAGAGAGAGAGAGAGATGTTAGGATCACACGCTGATACAGCGCATTGCTGCACCCACATAGACAAGAAAGGCCATGTGCCCCGTGGTTAGTTTCTGATGTGGGAATTAGCATATCGTAATCTCTCAGACCAATAGCGGGAGTTTCCTTCATTCGACTTATATGACCGACATTATAAAATACCAGAAAATATGAGATAAAAGCAAGTCCCGACTTCTCCGCAGGAGAACTTATCAGCGAGTATATACGGTGAGGATTTTTAACAGCAGGTTGACAAAGTCTGTTAACTGTATTAAAAAGAGATTTAAGGAGACAAGTACCAAAGTCAGTAAGGGTGGAGCAGTATTGTGAACATGCAGCCGATAAGGCACATCTGTACTCCTTCAGGTGTTCAGGGCATGGACAGCCAGACCAGTCTTCTTCCCGAGCCTTTCCAAGTGGTGACCAGTTTGTTTCATGGTACGCAATTCTGCTGTAAACCATGGAGAGGTGCGGGTAGCAAGAACAATCAAGGATTTAAAAGGTGCAGAATGATCCAAAATTGTGTTCTAAAGTAGGCTATGTTGTCCATAAGAGCAACTATGCAAAATCAGGTCCCGATTGGTCAGAGGGTGTAGAACTGTATACGGAGCATGCAGAATGACAGACAGACATTTTATTTTCATTTTTTAGTTATTATTTTAAAATCTGCTAACACAGTCATCGAGTATACACTGTACCTGTTATTGTGAAAAGACACTTTGGTGTATTGTGTCAATAAAAAGGCCTTTATTTCAGGTGTATAGGCGTCCTGCCCGGGGTTTGTTTCCTGCCTTGCATCCTGTGCTGCCTGGGATTGGCTAAAGCAGACCCCGGTGACCCTCTAGTTAGGATATAGCGGGTTGGAAAATGACTGACTGACTTTAGGCGTATAGACAGATGTGAAAGGCACTATATAACAGATAGATAGATAGATAGATAGAGATAGACAGATATCTATCTATCATATAGTGCCTTTCATATCTATCTATCTATCTATCAATCATATAGTGCCTTTCATATCTATCTATCTATCATATAGTGCCTTTCATATCTATCTATCTATCTATCTATCTATCTATCTATCAATCATATAGTGCCTTTCATATCTATCTATCTATCTATCTATCAATCATATAGTGCCTTTCATATCTATCTACTGAATCTATGAAAGGCACTATATGATAGATAGATAGATAGATAGATAGATAGATAGATAGATAGATAGATAGATAGATAGATAGATAGATAGATAGATAGAGAGTGAACTGCATGTCATTTATTAATATTTTGCTTTATTGTTGTTCCTTTAGGACACGAGCCAAGGAAGAACCAAATAAAAAAGATGAAGCAGAGAACAATGGAGACATCATCTACGCTTCAGTTGCCAAGAAACGATGAGGCATGTGAGTGCATTTGAACCCTGACAACAAAAAGGTGGCTGAGCACAACTGGCTGGTGTGGAATTTAGCGAAGTGAGTGTCTTCATCAAAGAGGATGTCCATAATCAGGGGATAGATAAAACACATTTATGACCTCCTGAACTGTGTGTGAATGGCGGCCAGCACCGACCCTGTATGTCAGCCAACAGATAAAGCCAGTCTTTAATGACCATTATTCATGTCCATTCCCAGCTGATTTCTTGTCAGAAAGTGGAAGATAAATACTCCTCAAGCTAAGCTGTCAACAAGGACAGATTTTCTCAAATTAAAAGTGTGCGCCCAATGCTGTAAAGTGGCAGAATGTTTGAATCTAAAAAGTCCTCCCTTCCAAAACATTCAGTCAGTTTTTCAAAATGTCAGTGAAGGAGGAAGGTAGCAGAGCTGTGGCTCAACTGATGGCCAGGAGGTATTTTCTTTTTCTTTTTCTTTTCATTTTTTTGATATGTTAATAAAAAGATTTTGCAAAAGAAGGAGTGTCCAAGTCTTTAGAGTCCTGGTGTTTTGCTAGATGGTTGCGAGACATGGATGCTATCCTGTGACCTGAGACGAGGACTGGACCCCTACATGTGTGTCCCTTCAGGGAACCCTTGAGGGCCACTGGTTTGACTTTGTGCTGCTCACGGAGTCCCGAATGAGACACATGACCTGCATTGTGAGGGGGCATCAGTTACGGCACTACGGCCATGTGGCGCGATTCCCAGAGAGTGATCCTGCTCATTGTTGGCTGGACCAGGCCAAGGGGGGTCGCCCACGTAACACCAGGCTGTGGCAGATAGAGGGTCATTTCCAGGGGGTGCGCCATGCAGTCCAGCACATCTGCCTGGGGTGGGGGGGTGCCAACAAGGATTGCGAGCCTTTTCATTGTGTGGTGGGTGTGGCAGCTCACTATACCAGTGCAGGCTCCCCAGCCTCACCTGACCTGACCTGACCTCAACAACAAGAATTTAGAAGGCTGCCTTTGCATTCATATAACTAATGAAAGTTTAACAAAACCACCTGCCAAAATAAAAATATCAGGGTAAGCAATAAACAAAGCAAAGTCCTCAGCTGGTCATTCTGGGGGATGCCATTTAGGAATGTTAAGGTGCCCACACTCCAGACTCCAAGGGAGATCGCCCCCCAGGGTCGTAGAAGTGTGACAATGATGTCTGTGGTATGTCAAAGAAAGGTGAATGTGCATACACTACGAACACTGACTGGCAGCCCAGTTCTACCAATTCATTGAGCTCTGATGATATCGAGTGAAATTAAAGTACACCAAGGGGCATTGGGTAGGGCCGCCTTAACGCATGGGCACGCTGGGCAGTTGCCCGGGGCACCACGAGCATAGGGGCCCCATGCTAATCTATGTACGTTGTGACTTGCTGTCAATAAATAAATCCTAGACTCTACTAAACTATAAATATTTGTTTTTGCGTTACAAGTGGACATTGGCATTCACCTCGGATTTAGTATCACGGTCACCTCTGTGACCTCACGTGCCTGTATGTGTATGGAGAGCGTACAAGTGTAGATGTTAACGTCACTTCAGCTCCATTCTGTCCAAAGAAAATTCACAAATGTTTGTGTGGAACACTTGATTCATAATAAATAATTCAAAGTAATTTCATACTGCATGGTTTACTAATTGAGTATCATTTATAAGTTGAGATTTTTGTGTTCTATTGTTCAAATGTGTGTGTTGATTCATCTTTGCTGTACAGCATGTTTTTAATGTCTAAACACTGATTTTGTTTGTAAGTTCCAATACAATAAATATATATTCGATTTTATCGACTATTTACATTTTTATTCCTGTTAGTGGTTATGTAGGTAGTGACACCAGTGCACTGCTTTACCCTGGAGGGCCTATAATGCTGCTAAGATGGCTCTGGGCATGCACTCTTAAAAGTCCATGGTAAACGCACAATGGGGCACCGCTTGGGCTACTGAAGGGGCGCGTGCTCAGGACATCGAGGGGAAGCAGACCCCCAAACAGGTCATCGAACTCTAAGGGCCAGTTTATACTTCACGCTCAGAACGCGTATGTGCCCACATCATGGCTGCCACGCATTCCCAGCGTTCATTTCACACGTCCTCTGAGCAAGTCCTCAGAAATTAACGTGCAGTGTGCGCGAGTTGCAGTACCAGATAAGAGTCGGGGGGCGCAGTGTGCTAAAAGTCGTGATGTGACGTCAGAGTCTCTGTTTACTATCGACATGTGACTGAAAGCCTCCATGCGGATCCTACGGGGTTGATGTGCGCGCTTGATGTCGGATGAATGGTTTGATGTGGTGAAGCAAAATGCCGACACACAGATGCATTCGTGGTGCTTTTATATTCAAGCGTCGCATATTCCCGATCGTAATGACACGATACATTTTAAAAGTCTCAGGTACCGTCTTTTGTGCCGTCTTTTTTTTTTTGCAACGTCACAACAGCAACATGATGTACAGCGCTGTATTTGAGCCACAGAGAAAAAAAATGAAGGATGCAGTGAAATTTGTGTATTTTGTGATTAAAGTTGAAATTTCAGCTTGAATCTCAAAATGTCCGCTTTAACCTCGTAGTTTACTTTATCATTAAAGCAGACCATCGTAAACGTCATCCCAGTTTTTAATCGCTACGAGCTTCTCGGACCTGACAGCGGCGCCAAGCAGCAATAGATCGCCACACAGAACACATTAAAGGTATGATATTTCAATTCTCTGCAAATTTAGAATCTTTAGATTTATACCTGATGTCACTTTCATGATGAAATGCAAAGAAAAGCCAAGCAGAATGACCCCTTTTATTAGCTAACTAAAAAGATTACAATAGACAAGCTTTCGAGGCAACTCAGGCCCCTTCTTCAGGCGAGATATAAACATGATGTAATGCAATAAAGTATGGATGTTACATTTTACTGATAAATCGTTCATTTCGTTTAAATAATGAATGCTGTTAATAATTACACACATGGGGGTGACACGGTGGCGGAGCGGTGGCACTGCTGTCTCGCAGGGAGTCGTGTCACTGGTGTTCCCTGCTTGGAGTTTCCATGTTTTCCTGCTGGGATTCCACACTGGGCTCCGGTTTCCTTCCAAAGACATGCAGATCTGGTGACACTAAAATGACGCCAGTGTATGTGTGTTCTTGTATTCACCTTGCGATGAGCTGATGCCCCGTCCAGGGATTGTTTCTGCCTCGTGCCCAATGCTTGCTGGAATGGACAAATCCCTGGATTGATGGATTTAATCATTAAACATCCTTTTCAGAGATATTGCAGTAAGGTGTTGTCGGAATTTAATGGCTGTTCCAGGCAATTCACAACACAGAGAAGCCGAACCTGCGCTCACCGTGATGATATTTCACACTGCCACCTGGTGGATTCCTCCAGATTTACATAAAGCGTGCGCACAACTACAGTATAAACAGTACAACACTGGCGTAGCAGGAGCGTCTGCTGCAGCATACGTCACGTCACGTGAAGTATAACCCCAGCCTAATAATCCCAACTACCCCTATGGACAATGAGGGGTGATGTCAGTCAGCCTCGCCTTGGGCTCCAAATGGGCTTCCCCTGGCACTGCTCAACAGTGAATATGAGATCTGTCAAAATTAAAATGTAGCGACCCACCTCGGACAAGGCAGCAGGCCGACTCTCTTTCATTATTAACCGTCACTGTGTTGTCAACCTTCCCCATAAAAAGGATGTTTTTATTTAAAGAATTAAAGTGAAGTTTCTTCAAGTATCTCACTTTTAATGAACATCCGATTTGGATCAAATCAAAGCTGTGGACCACATTGCTTGTCACTGATCCTGTGCTCAGTTCTGCTCTCCATCTAATGCTGAGACACAGACCCCCTTGCCCAAACCATTTCTGAAGGTGAGCATTTGGACTTCTCCAGGCAGACCCCAGTCAATCTGAACTTCCAAGATAATGTCAAATTCATCCAAGTCTTGGTCTTGATGACAATCTGAATATCGCATGGAAGTGAAAGTAAATGAACTGCAGGGATACTGAGCCACTAGTCAATGAAAACACTGCGTAACACGAGGACCATGCCAGCAGGGGGAGACACGCTACACTACTGTACAGCAGACATAGTAACATCTACAGAAAGACATTTCTCTCAGATGCCAGTCTGGAATGAACTGAAGAACAGCACTGAGCTGGCGACAGCAATCCAAAGATGCGACAAGCCAATAAACACATGAAAAGCATTGAACACCATGGCAGATGCTGCAAGTTTAAAATAAGGCCATAAAAATCAAATATTATATTAACCAACAATCAGGAAATTACACTGTTTGGCCAAATGTATGTGGACATCCCTCCAAATCAATAACTTAAGGTGTTTCATTATTAGGGTGGCGCAGTGGTGTAGTTGGTAGCGCTGCTGTCTTGCAGTTAGGAGACCTGCGGGTTCGCTTCCCGGGTCCACCCTGCGTGGAGTTTGCATGTTCTCCCCGTGTCTGCGTGGGTTTCCTCCCACAGTCCAAAGACATGCAGGTCAGGTGTGTTGGTGACTCTAAATTGTCCCTAGTGTGTGTGTGCTCGCCCTGCGGTGGCCTGGCGCCTTGCTCAAGGTTTGTTTCCTGCCTTGCCCCCTGTGTTGGCTGGGATTGGCTCCAGCAGACCCTCGTGACCCTGTAGTTAAGATATAGCGAGCTGGATAATGGATGGATATTTCATTATTAACAGGTCCATTAAATCAAGTGCAAAGCCATGCAAACTCTTCAGACAAGCACTGGGTATTACTGAAGAGCTCAGTGATTTTAAACATGCCACTGTCATTGGATGCCCCCTTTGCCACAAGCCAATTTGTGTACAGTCGTGGCCAAAGGTTTTGAGAATGACACAAATATAAATGTTCACTAAGTTTGCTGCCTCAGTTTTTATGATGGCAGTTTGTATTTACTCCAGAATGTTACGAAGAGTCATCAGTCCCTCTTTGCCATGAAAATGAACTTCCTCCCCAAAAAACCATTTCCACTGCTGTTGTGAAGAAGGCTTCAGGGTGTCCAAGAAAGTCCAGCAAGTGCCAGGAGCATCTCCTAATGTTGATTCAGCTGTGGGCACCACCAGGGCAGAGCTTTCTTGGGATTGGCAGCAGGCAGGTGTGAGTGGGACAAAGACTTGTGGAGGATGGCCTGGTGGGTGTCAAGAAGGGTAGCAAAGAAGCCAAGAAAAACATCAGGGACAGACTGATATTCTGGGATTGGACTGCTGAGGACTGCTGGGTAAAGTCATTTTCTCTGATGAATCCCCTTTCTGATTGTTTGGGGCATCTGGAAAAAATAAAAGGTGAGCGGCACGACCATCAGTCCTGTGTCACGTCAACAGTAAAGCATCCTGAGACCATTCATGTCAGCCAAGGCAGTGGGCTCACTCACAATGTGGCCTAAGAACACAGACATGAATAAAGAATGGGACCAAAACATCCTCTGAGAGCAACTTCTACCAACCATCCAACAACAGTTTGGTGACCAACATGGTGGAGCTCCTGGCCAGAAGGCAAAAATGACAACTGAGTGGCTCTGGGAACAAAACATTGAAATTTGGGGTCCATGGCCAGGAAACTCTCCAGACCTTAATCTCACTGAGAACTCAAGACGTGGGGGGGACAAATAAAACCCCACTAATTCTAACAAACACCAAGCATTGATTCTTCAAGAATGGGCTGCTGCCACCAGTCAGGATTTGGCCCAGAAGTTGATTGCCAGCCTGCCAGGGCGAATTGCAGAAGTCTTGACAAAAAAGAAGGGCCAACACTGCAAATATGGACCCTTTGCAAAAACTTCATGTCAGTGTCAATAAAAGCCTTTGAAACTTCTGAACCGCTTGCCATTTGACTTTAGTGTACCATAGAAAGATCTGAGACAAAGATCTAAAAGCACTGAAGCAGCAAACTTGGTGAACACTTGGGGCATTCTCCAAACTTTTGGCCACGACTGTAATTTCTGTTCTGCTAGATTTGCTCCGGTCACCTGCAAGTGCTAGTATTGTGAAGCATTGAGGAGTAACAAAAGCTCAGCCATGAAGCAGCAGGCCATAAAGAGACACAGAGCGGGGCTGCTGAGTACTAAAGTGGGTACAAAAATGGCTTCTTATAAGGCCGTGATAAGGGAAAGATATGAATGGATGGATAGTCTTTTCTAGTTGGTCTTCTCTGGACTTTCTCGAGTGCTGCTATTTGTAATATGGAGACAAAAACTGCACACAGCACTCCAGGTGAATCCTCACGACTAAGAAGAACTTCCATGGATGTTTAGGTCCCCCTGTTGCTTTAATTATGAGATATTTAGCTGTTGACCTTGCGGGTGTGTGAAAGAAGCCAAACAGAGCAGATGCTTTCCACCCCGAAGTGGTGCAATCATCTGGAAATTACAGCAAACGTGCAGCATTGTGTAAAGTTCTGGGAAATCCCTGCGCAAGTTAAAAGGAAACTGAATCAGTATGCAAATGGTGAAGAGTCAGGCCAACTTTGCAGAGCACAAAAGAGCACAAACGTCAGTTATTACATGCTTTTGTATCCAGCCATTCTGCATCAGGTCTAATTGTAACTTAAAATGTCACTCAGCATAAAATCCCATTTTTCCTTCCTGCAAAATGAGATGAATTCCTTAGATGAATCTCCATCCATCCATTAATCGCATCCCCTTATTCCAATTTTAGGGTCATGGTGAGCTAAAGTCTGTCCTAGCAGTACAAGGCTAAGGGTGGATGTGGTGCCAGTGAATCACAGGACAGGACAGGCGCATCTATAGTGGGCCAGTTTAGAGTTAACTATCAACATGAGACCCTTCGGGATATTAATGGTGATTGGCACAGACAACGTAAAGTTAACCAGCATGAAGAAAGAAAACACAGAGCTGGCAAAGACAGTGACCAGGCCTGGACATGGACAATAACCCTGGGGCTCAGCACTACACCACTGTGTACCCCTCCTACCAATCTCACAGTCACCATATGTCCTGACACGCAGTGTGAATGGTGGACCTTCCATACACAGGAACACGGGTGCGCCATGTCCAGTCATTCAGTGTGCCACAGGTGGAAACATCTCAAGGAGAATTAAAGCAAAACAGGAGGCACCTGTGCACAATCTGGGGGTCCGCATATTTCTAGGAAGGAGAGATTTCAGTTTTTTATTATTAATAAATTTGGACACCATGTTTTCACTTTCTCATGAATGGTTTTGAGTGCAGACTGATGGCCAAAAATGGCTAATTTATCCATTTCAAATGAAACCTACAACACAATAAAGTGTGCAGAAAGTGAGGGGGTCGAAAACACTTTGTAAGCCCACTGTATCTATCCACATAAATGATTTTATGAGCCCCCATACCCAAGCACCTTTGGTTGACAGGAAGGAACCGACCCCAGTTACATGAAAGTTCATAAATGAGTTTACCCATTAGGCAACAGTGGTGGCCATTTAGGGTTGTTTTCTTCTTAGTGGCACCATTTATGAAATTTACCGAGTGAACGCTCTGGACCCCCAGGGACCATAGAAGTACGATAATTATGTCCATGGTATTTCTGAAAGCACACAATCCTGACACCAAGGAGAACCCCAACCTGGGCATCAAACTATGAAGATAAAGAGTGGGCACCGTTACTATAAGTAAAACCAAGGGACATCAAACTCTAATGATGCTGAGTTGGTTCCATTATCCGCCGGATACACCAAAGGGCATGTGCTCCTTAAAGTCCACAGTATACACACAAAGAGACACCGTTTGTGCTGTTGAAAGGGCGCGTGCTCAGGACACAGAGGGGGAACCCCCCAGCACAGGTCATCAAAGTCTACTAATGCTGACCGGCCACTGTGGACAACGCGGGGTGATGTCAGTTAACCCCTCCTAGAGTTCCAAAAGGGCTTCAACAGGGACTGGAGTTTAGGATTTAATAGCAAATGCTGACCAGAGAAAGGTGCAGTTTTTTATACAAAATATGGAGAAAGTAACACAATTGTAGCACACTGTTTGTAACTCATTACATTTTATACTAAGTAACTATATAAAATATCAAGTTCCATTTCTTATAAGTAATAAATAATGTAAATAATTTACTTTTAAAATTCAAAGTAACGCCTCCCCCCAACACCGGGGGCAGCACAGTTGTCTCAGTCAGTTGGTTTAGATGCTCCTCATGCAGGACAGTAGGCAGCTTCCTGAGTGGCCGCCTGTTCCAACACTTCCTGCAGTGAGTCCATCCTGACTTCCAAGAGTGACTCAGTCTTTTTAATCAGATGGTTTAGCCCATTGGCACCACCTGCACTGATGCCCTTTCTCCACTGCATTACCACTGCCAACCACAGACTGGTAGCAGATGACTAAGAGTGGCCTGAATACTCCAAATGACTTCGGACTCCTTGGGTAATCGAGGTGACTCTGACCCTTCATGTATGTGGATGGTCTCAGTGTTGATTCTCCACTCGAGTCTGTTGTTCAGATGTACCCGAGGTGCTTACAGTGGTGCTTGAAAGTTTCTGAACCCTTTAGAATTTTCTGTATTTCTGCATAAATATGACCTAAAACATCATCAGATTTTCACTCAAGTCCTCAAAGTAGATAAAGAGAAACCAGTTAAACAAATGAGACCAAAATATTCTACTTGGTCATTTATTTATTGAGGAAAATGATCGAATATTAGATATTAGTGAGTGGCAAAAGTATGTGAACCTCACGGATTATCAGATAGTTTGAAGGTGAAATTCGAGTTCGGTGTTTTCAATCAATGGGATGCCAATCAGGTGTAAGTGGGCATCCTGTGGTATTTAAAGAACAGGATCTATCAAAGTCTGCTCTTCACAACACATGTCTGTGGAACAAACAAAGGAGATTTCTGAGGACCTCACAAAAAGAGTTGTTGATGCTCATCAGGCTGGAAAAGGTTACAAGACCATCTCTAAAGAGTTTGGACTCCACCAATCCACAGTCAGACAGATTGTGTAAAAGTGGAGGAAATTCAAGACCATTGTTACCCTCCCCAGGAGTGGTCGACCAACAAAGATCACTCCAAGAGCAAGACACACGTGTAATAGTTGGCAAGGTCACAAAGGACCCCAGGGTCACTTCTAAGCAACTGAAGGCCTCTCTCACATTGGCTAATGTTCATGTTCATGAGTCCACCATCAGGAGAACACTGAACTACAATGGTGTGCATGGCAGGGTTGCAAGGAGAAAGCCACTGCTCTCCAAAAAAAACATTGCTGCTCGTCTGCAGTTTGCTAAAGATCACGTGGACAAACCAGAAGGCTACTGGAAGAATGCTTTGTGGACTAATGAGACTAAAATAGAACTTTTTGGTTTAAATGAAAAGTGTTATGTTTGGAGAATGGAACACACTGCATTCCAGCATAAGAACCTTATCCCATCTGTGAAACATGGTGGTGGTAGTATCATGGTTTGGACCTGTTTTGCTGCATCTGGGCCAGGACGGCTTGCCTTTAGTGATGGAACAAGGAATTGTGAATTATATCAGAGAATTATAAAGGAAAATGTCAAGACATCTGTCCATGAACTGAATCTCAAGAGAAGGTGGGTCATGCAGCAAGACAACCACCCTAAGCGCGCAAGTCGTTCTACCAAAGAAAGGTTCAAGAAGAATAAAGTAAATGTTTAGGAATGGCCAAGTCAAAGTCCTGACCTTAATCCAATTGAAATGTTGTGGAAGGACCTGAAGCGAGCAGTTCATGTGAGGAAACCCAACAACATCCCAGAGTTGAAGCTGTTCTGTACGGAGGAATGGGCTCAAATTCCTCCAATCTGGTGTGCAGGAATGAGCAAAATTTACCGGAAATGTTTAGTTGCAGTTATTGGAGGGGTCACACCAGATACTTAAAGCAAAGGTTCACATACTAATGGAATATTCGATCATTTTCCTCAATAAATAAATGACCAAGTATAATATTTTTGTCTCATTTGTTTTACTGGTTTCTCTTTATCTACTTTTAGGACTTGAGTGAAAATCTGATCATGTTTTAGGTCATATTTATGAGGAAATATAGAAAATTCTAAAGGCTTCACAAACTTTCAAGCACCACTGTATGTGTCCTCACCACCTCCACATCTTCACCATTAATGAGAGCCGGAGGGCATGGTGGGCTTGGACCTCCTGGAGTCTACAATTATCTCATTTCTCTTGCAGGTGGCTCAGTTTGCACTGATTTGACAAATTCCTCTCCTCGTGTCCTGTATTCATCCTCCCAATATAATACAAGTGTAATAAAATATAAAATTACCAGACTAAACTGTTAGCTTATTCAAGGGAATTTATAGTTGTGGAAGCACAATCACATATGAAATAAAAATTAATAAGTAATCAAATAATATCTGAATTGCTAGATTTAATTTACGCACCAGCTTCTCACTGTATGGGTGGAGTGGTGGCTCTGAGGCTAGGGATCTGCACTGGTATTCGGAAGACTGCTGATTCGAATCCCGTAAATTCCAAAAGTGACCCTACTCTGTTGGGCCCCTTGAGCAAGTAAGGCCCTTAGCCTGCGATTGCTCCATCCAGGGTATGACGCTAATCTGCATCCAGCCTTGCAAGTAGGCCCTCCAACCTGCAGGAAAAACCTGGTGATTGGAGGCAGAATTGGCACTCCAGCCACCATAGAAAGCCTCCCACTGTTCCATTCCATCTGAGCTGGTGTGGTGCTGAGGTGTCACGCGTCGCATGGGTGCACTCGGGTCCTAATCTGGGATCCTGAGGTGGTTTGTCATGTTATGGGTGCAGTAATGCCCTGTATCAGCGGGTGCTCCTTAACCTCTTTCTCTTCTCATTGTTTGGTTCAGCCTCAAAATGAACCCTAACCCTAATCTTATAACAGGTGCCCCTTTGGTCTCAGCTTTTAAATCCCGGCTGAAGACTCACGACTTCAGTTTAACACACCCTGACTAGAGCTGCTGATTAACTGTGGAGACTGCATCTCTGTTGTTAGTCGTTAGCACTAAAACAGAAGTAACATGATAGTTAGAATTGGATACTAACCCGCATTATAAATTTCGCTAACTATACTTATATGTGAATGTCACTGTGAATCACTGAGAAACTTCGTCACCTTTCTGCCTTCAGCAGGCTTGGAGGTGTTTTTGATGGCTTAAAACATTCTATTTAAATTGTTGTTTACATATTATTTGAACAATTGTGACCACAGTACTTGTATTTATTGAATTTAATATACAGTATACTGTAGGTGGTCATGAAAAATCCTATATATGCTGTATTTATGTATTATTCTGTTTCTCTTCTCAGTACTCAAATGTGACACTTGGTGCCACGGACCACCTGCCAAGTTGTTTTGCCTGTCTATGGTAAAGTCATCCCTGATGGAGGATCTCAGGAATCATGGAAAAGAGGGGTCCTATCATCAGATTAGCGCTGTTTCAGCTGTGGAATGGCCAAACAGGGGAGGCAGCGTGATGAATGAGGTCTCCAGGACTCTAAACAAATGCAAATCATATTATGGGATATCATCTACTGTTGAATTCTACTCCAAAGGACTTTGTTGGACAGTTATCTTATCCAAAAATCTCTTGACCATACATTGTTCTTCTCTCTCTTGTTAAATTAATCTTAGCCTGAGTGAACCTATTCATTTTTTACATTTAAGATTTTTCCTTTAAAGATTTACCATTGTTGCTTCTTGTCCTACTGTGTGGATATAAACACAGAAAACTTCAGTTTCTGGATTACATCTCGCCTGAAGAAGGGGCCTGAGTTGCCTCGAAAGCCTGCATATTGTAATCTTTGTAGTTAGCCAATAAAAGGGGTCATTTTGCTTGGCTCTTCTCTACACTCATAATGGCTAACACGGTACAACACCCTAGTACTCTGTACTTGTAAAATTTTTATTTTTATACTTTATTGAGGATTTGTTCTGTTCTGTGTATTGTCTTGTATTGACCCCCTTTGTCTTTTTGACACCCACTGCACGCCCAACCTACCTGTTAAGGGGTCTCTCTCTCTTTGAACTGCATTTCCAGAGGTTTCTTCCATTTTTTTCCCTACAAGGTTTTTTTTGGGAGTTGTTCCTTGTCTTCTTAGAGAGTCGAGGCTGGGGGTCTGTTAAAGCCCATTGAGGCACTTCTTGTGTGATTTTGGGCTATACAAAAATAAATTGTATTGTATTGTATTGTATGTATTTTTCATTCATCCATCCATCCATTATCCAACCCGCTATATCCTAACTACAGGGTCACGGGGGTCTGCTGGAGCCAATCCCAGCCAACACAGGATGCAAGGCAGGAAACAAACCCAGGCAGGGTGCCAGCCCACCACAGTGTATTTATTTTTGTTTTCAAAAATCAAATACATAGAAATGCATTGTAATAAATGTATATTTTGGGTGGCACAGTGCTGCAGTGGTAGTACTGCTGCCTCATAGTAAAGAGACTGGGGTTCATGTCTCAGTCCTCCCTGTGTGGACTTTTCATGTCCCCCCCCCCATGTCTGTGTGGGTTTCCTCTGGGTGGTCCTTTACCCCGCCCACTTGTCCAAAGACATGCAGGTTAGGTGAATTAGTGATGCCAATCTGGCCCTACTGTGTGTTTGCTTTGTGTGTCTGCCCTTCAATAGACTAGCGGCCTGTCCAGGGTTTGTTCCTACCTTGTGCCCTTTACCACCTGTGATAGGCTGAAGCCCCCTCCTGAAAAACCACCCTAGTCTGGATGGAGCCAGTTTGAAATGAAATATAAATCTATGTGGCCCATTTGGCCTAATTCACATGTTTATGGGATGTCAGAATAAAACCACTGCACCTGGAGAAAAGGCCCACAGTGGATGAACGTTCAGTCTCCACTTAGACAGCAGACGGCCTGAGAGGAGCTTCATCAGCATGCCACACATGCCAGTTCTATGGTCAAATTAAAAAGGCTAATAAATTAAAATTCATTCAACTGAATATGCATTAAATACAGTAAAGCACACCTACAGTAAAGGAGTACAATTGATGGTTTCATTTTTTTGTCGGCACTGTAATGAAACCTCAAGTTGCATTTCTGCTTCTATTAAAATGGCAGGCGTCCTCACCGCATTGTAACAGCGCAGCTCTGAAGTGATCTGCACCTGCGCTGACAGGAGGCTCGACTTCGACTGGTGAATTGTGTTTATGTTTTTAATGCAGTTTGTTCAGTTTCTTGTCAACTCAAAAACTCAAAAATAGTAAGCTGTGAACAAAAAAAAAATCAGAAAACGAGCTTCTGAAAGGTTTGTGTGTCCACCGCACTCGTCATTTTAATGAGTGGCCCTCCTCTGATGCCAACACTAAAACGTGACAAGTGCTGGAGTCCTTGGGGGCTGCTTTTGAACAAACTGTACATTTAAATGAGTGGTCTGTCAAACTGAGATCTGACTAAATGCTCAAGGGGGAAACGTTTTATCTCTTTACCCAAATTAAGAAAAAGAACGAGTGCCACGAAAGAAAAACACAAAAATATCATGGAGAGGAATCGCTGCTTGTCATGACACACATACCTTTGAAGGACTTTGAGAGATGAATGGCTACTGTACATCTCTACCCTTGGACTGCATGAAATTTGAGGAAATGAAAGGGCTTCCTGTTCATCGAGACATCTGGAATGAGCCTGACAAACAGCAGCAGCAGCAGCAGCAGCAGCAGCAGCAGTCGAGCGTACCTTTGTCCAGTTCACTGCTCATGCAAATCTCTGAAGGGACCCTACAGGTGCCGCTAACCCAGAGACTGCCAATGGAGATGAATGGACCCAGCCGTTCACAACTGAAACAAGGTACGTCCACATTTAGTTCATGTTACCATTCGTTCATTCAGATTATTAGTGAAGCTGGTCATGACAGGCTTGAAGAAAGGGGAGGGAAGGCATGAAAAGTCGGGGCGCATGAAATCACAGTTTTGGGAAAAATAAACCTGCTTTTTGTGCTGTCAAAAAGTCGAAAGTCTTTAGATAGATAGATAGATAGATAGATAGATAGATAGATAGATAGATAGATAGATGTGAAAGGCAATATATAACAGATAGATAGATAGATAGATAGATAGATAGATAGATAGATGTGAAAGGCACTATATAATAGATAGATAGATAGATAGATAGATAGATAGATAGATAGATAGATAGATAGAAAGGCACTATATGACAGACAGGTGCTGTAATTTGTGATTCCTTTACCCTGCACTCTGTAGCCAATCATCTGTTTTATTTCATTCTGGACAATTTTTAGTCTTTTCAATCTAAACAATCCAATGTTTTACTTGTTAGATAATCAGATGTTTTTCACCTTATTATTGTATATGAAATTTTTTCTTTGTAAAACTGTATTTTTTTAATGTGCTTCATTTTGTGTAGATATTGGTATTTTATGTGCACTGTAGCCACAGTAATTAAACTATTTTCTGTGTAAGCATTTCCATTTCAATGTTTGTTGCTGTTCAATGTAATTACAAATAAATTCATCCACCGGTTTTTCATATCCACTTACTGTAGTGCAGTTTCTTTGAGCTGGAATCTATCCAGGCAGAGCCCAGCATAAGGCAGGAAAAACCCTGGAAAGGATGCCAGTCCACCAAAGTGCATCAACTCATATGCAGTATTACTGGAACAGTTGAGAATAGAAATGAATAAAACAGACAAGTCTAAAGGATGTGTGTTGGGGGGGAGACAGCACTGGCAGAAAGCCACTGGAGACATTTCAGATTCCATGCAAACAGCAACTGGCCTGACAATTGAACTGGGGTTTCTATGAAGCAGCAGTGCTAACTGCTGTGCCACCAGGCCACCCTGCATTATACATTTAGCTAACCATACTTATATGTGAATGCCACTCTGAATCACTGAGACTCCGTTACCTTTCTGCCTTCAGCAGGCTTGGAGGTGTTTTTGATGGCTTATTTAAATTTGTTTTACATATCATTTGAACAATTGTAACCACAGTACTTGTATTTATTGAATTTAATATATACTGTATGTGGTCATGAAAAATCACATATATCCTGTATTTATATATATATATATATACTGTATATGGCATGATAAACAAGAAAATGCATTGAATTTCTGACAATATGAATTTGAAGTCTGAATATCTAAAATCACCATCTGAATATTTAAAGAAGTAATTCTAAATATATAAAGTTAAATTCTGAATACATGAAGTTATCATCTGAATATATAAAGTCATATTCTGAAAATATAAATATATATATATATATAAACTACTGAGTCATGGAGCTCAAGTAGAAACTTTTCAGAAGGTCCAGATGAGATATTAGGACAGCTTAGTTATCAATTAAACAAACGAATGACAAAGAGACTGAATGGTCGCCTCCTATTTGTGAAATCGTTCTTGCATTCTTATATAATATACAAATTTTGAATTTCTGAATATATAAAGCTCAATGTCTGAATATTTAAAGTTATCATCAGAAACATAAAGTCAAACTTTTGAATATTTGAAGGAACCATCTGATTATATATTGTAGGTTTTGAATATCTAACATCAGCGTCTGAATGGCTAGTGACAAATTCAGGATAAATGAAGTCAACATCTAAATATGTAAAGTCAAATTTGAATTGTAGATGTATATTTTATTATACCTACTTAACTTTTATCGACATTTATCTAACTCTATATTTATTGTTCTAGTATCAGAATGTAGTTTAAGTTCATTTGTTTTGGTTTTAACAGACTTTTTTTTCATATTTTTGATTCTTGTTTTCTTTTTTTCACAACTTTGTGCTCCCCTTTTTGTTACTTCGTGTCCCCCTAGGGGGGTCCGCCCCACAGGTTGAGAGCCACTGCTTTAAGCACATATAAAGTAAGTTTTATGTACAGTATATCATCAGTGTCTGAATGTATAAAGTGAACATCAGTATAAACCAGTGGGTCCCAAACTCGGTCCTGGGGTCCCCCTGTGGCTGCAGGTTTTTGTTCCAACCAACTTCTGTTCTTCATTGGACTCTTTGCCTAATTTAGTGAGTCTTTATTATTACCCAGTTTCTCTGTTTTGGAGTCAAAGTAGAAATTACAAAACTAAGTCAGGTAGATTTTTATTAAAATGTAATAAGCAGTTATATTGGAAAAATGTATTTTTTTATAAGTCGTAAACAGTATTTTCAACCTGATTTTCATTCTGCTTTTCAAAGTGTCCTGGTTATTTCATTAATTATTTTACTGATTAGCAGGTCTGACACTGAAGTCATTGCTGCTTTCATCATCCCAGGTGTCTGCCATGCCATTTGTTAATTGTCACAATTAGGGACAAATGAAGGGAGCAAACTACACAGGAAAAGGGGAAAATAATAGCAAAACAACAAAAGAGAGTTAAGCATTTATAGCTTTAGAAAAAAACAGAGGTATTTGTAAATGTCTTATAAATGGAAAATCCACACTGTGGTGTTTTTCTGAATGCAGAATAAGAGAAGAGTGAAAAAGACCAGCAAATTCAATGAGATCAGTTGTTATCGATTATTGTCACCGATTGGGCATCTGGGTGGAACAAAAACCTGCAGCCACAGGGGGTCCCCAGGACCGAGTTTGGGACCCACTGGTATACACAATATATAAAGTTAGTATTTCCATCCATCCATTATCCAACCTGCTATATCCTAACTACAGGGTCACGGGGTCTGCAGGAGCCAATCCCAGCCAACACAGGGCGCAAGGCAGGAAACAAACCCCAGGCAGGGTGCCAGCCCACAGCAGAAGTTAGTATTTGATTATATATATATATATAATTCTAAATATGCAGAACATATGGATGCTAATGTGTTGAACATTAAGGATGTACGTATTGACTTTGTAGACCTGGTCTCTTTATTTATTTGTATGGAAGCCTTGAAGTGCAGGGTGAGATTTTCTATAACAGTTATACGTATAACATATTATCTTGAACGTGCGATATAAATTTACAGTAAAACTTGTAGCAGTGTTGTTGTTTCGATGTATCTTCACCAGCTTTCGACCCATTAAGGAAGTGTGCAGATCTACACGGCGTCCACTCCAAGTGTGAGGCGTCTCCGCGAGGCCACCTACCCACATCGCTCATACATTTCTTTCATTAGTTTGTTTCATATCCAGCAGCTTTGGCACAGCCTAATCTTTTTCACTTTCCTTGCCATTCTCTTGTCCATTTGTTTGTTACAAATTCTCTACATTCTTTATTTATAAAGACTCTTCCTGTTCCTTTGTCTTCTCGAGACAGAGGTTTATGATTATTCTCTCACTTGAAGGTCATTTTTCTGTATTATTTGAACGGTTAACACTGAGCCGCACTTTGGACGTGTGTAGGCCTTGAAGCCTGCCTTTCGAGTCTGAGGCCAGACTCAGGCCTGTTCCTGGGGCAGATTTTGTGCAGTCCTGGTCTGGCTTTTGTGATATTTACACACGCCAATGTTGCCAATTTTGTTGGTTATCACAAGAGCCTCCCTGATCTTTCTGAGCTCATTCCATGCTGCCTCTGCCATTGTCAGCACATTCACACCACTGACTTTGCTTCACACCGCTCACCTTCTGTGACCCTTGAACCCATTCCAAGACCCTAGGCTCACTGACGGTGACACATCCTGGCCAATGAATTTAGCGTCAGAGGGCTCAGAGATAAGCGCTGTCAGCACCCAACATCCATGCTCTGCAGTGCTGATTTTGTGCCCACTTTTTCAGGTAGCTGTGCTCCTTCTGGTAGTCTGTGGCACCTGAACAACTTGCCTTTCTCAAAGCCAATCTGCAGACGTGACAATATTCTCTCACAAACTTCATATTTTAGAACACTAGAACAATCTTCATTCTTTTTAGGGACCCCCCTCAGTTTAGATTTTTAGGTTTTTCAAGGGATCTGCTGAGTTTATTACGGGGTACCAGAGTCCCCAGGAGCCCTTGTGTTTTACACTTTGCCTACAGTTCTAGACTATTAGACTGCTATAGTGTATATAACATTCTTCATGTATTTTTAAAATAAAATATTGTAATTTGAGAGGAATAACACATATAAAGACCTGGGGTGCCAGTTTGGTAACCCCATTTAAAGGTTTCCTTGCAAAGATGAAACAATGGAAGGATCGATGGTCCGCTTAACGTGCTTCTGTTAGAAAGCGTCTTTAATTGGAAGGTCCGTCTGCATCAGAAGCAGCGTCCACACTAGATGCAGATTTCTGGTTGATGCTCTTCTTAAGCAGGAGCCGAACCAGAAGGGCCGCAGTGGAGGTGATCTCATGGTTTGCCTGCGTTTTCCTCCTCCATTCTAAAGAAAAAGAGATACGGCCAGTTATCGACTGCGTTTCACCCGCACCCTTCTTCGTGTCTCAAGTCGGTGAAGCTCGCCCGTGACCTGCCCGTTTCACTGCTTAATAGTTTTGTCATTTTTCTTTTCCACAATGGCAGTCAGAGTTATTACTGTGTTTTGGAGGTGGTTTTGCACTTTGATTTAAAGTGTTTTTTTGTCTTCTTCTATGATGCCATTTTGATCACAGTAGAGAGTATTTTTCTCTAGGCATCGCTGTTCACATTATTAGAGGTTATCACCGAAGTGATCGGGGTCATGCAGTATAAAATTCGCTCTATCGGGTCACTTCTTTGTCCAAGTCTGCAGATATCAAAAGACAAACCAATTTTTACATCTGTACGTTGTCACAAAAATCACTATGAGACATCAAGAAGGTTTGAGGCAGCCACCCGTATATTATGTCCTGGCTGCAAATGGTTAGGATTTAGCACACAGATCTCTCCAGATCGGAGTCCAAAACTGAACTGCCAGTATAGAGACAAGATGGCCGCTTTAAAGGCCAGTGCAGGAAATGACGTCATCAGAGGCGGGACCGGGATTGACGTCATCAGATGTGGGACCGGAAGTGATGTCATCAGATGTGGGACTGGAAGTGACATCATCGAAGGTGCCAGAACCGGAAGTGTCATCATCAGAGGCGCCAAAACCCTGCGGGATTTCCCGAGAATGGTCTGCAAGGGATCGAGAAAGACAGTTAGTGCACCCCGCCACCCCCTGGTCGGACGTGGAATTACTATTATTCAGGCCCTTTATTTGTCTCCTACTCACACGTGTGTAACAATGTGTTCATCTTAAGATCCTGATTTTCTTTTTAAAGTCTCCTCCCGTTACTCTCGGCTGTGATTTCGATTCACATTTAGACTTTGATCGCTGGGTGCTGACTTCGTTGGCTTCGTTATTTTGACCTCCCATCTCTCTGGCGTTGTTTTCTCATTGCCACAGCGCACAACAATGACCCTCTTCTATTAGGATTATGGACCTGAACAATTCCTACAACTGCAGCACCAACTGATTAGCTAAAGCGCCCCAGTGGGAGATGAACTGGCAACAGGGTGGCCTCACCCAGGCTTCTTTGCCCTTTTTGATCGCACAGAACCCATTTCTACTTTCAGATTAAGTGAAGTGGTTTATTGTACAAATACAGAGTAGTTTGTTAAGAAACAGTTCAACTTTTATATAAAACCACATACTAATATCAGACCTTAACTGATAGACCTGTTTTTTTGCCATTTTTGAAGTGAATATTTCATTTTTCCGTCTTTCTGTTCCTGAAAAATGAGATGGCATGTGCTGTGAAGATCACCAGTTACATAATTAATGTGAAGATCAAGAAGCCAGCCAATCTAAACTGGGGGTAATAAAAAACAAAAAAGGGAGAGTTTGTGCCAGCAAGACGTTTCAGTTCAGAGCACAGCAGCTTGTTTTTTCAAGCAGGTTCGGGTAAAAGTTTCCCTCAGGACCTTAAGAATAATAAATACTCGGCTACGACCGAGCGTGCCCACCATATCTCTTGTCACAGTAGGCTCTCACGATTGTTTTGATTCTCTGTGCATCCTGCTCAGCATCGCATACAACTCGTCATGAATTTTGAATAAGGGAACTACGGCCCACACACCCTGAAAATAAACCCTGCGGTCCCAGGTGGCTTTAACATAACCATCTGGACTTTGTCTTTATTGCAACTTTTGTTTTTCAAGAAGTTGCTCTGCCTGAAGTTATTTTTGAGTGGCTTGATGCCCAAAGTGTTTAGTCACAACATAAATGGTATTCAGCTAGAGAAGAGAAGTTCACCCGTGTGTTATGTGAATAAATGTCTTTGTTATCTTAAACTTGCATTCATTTATGTGATTTTCCTTCACCTCAGTGCACCTAACCCTGCTTTATTTTACATTATTTTACCTTAGTGTGCCTTAACCACATCAACTTATCTCAGGTCAGGACTGTCCGAGGATTCACACTACTTCAAAGAACTTATTTTCTTACCCAGTAATGGCGGACTACTCGATCACGTGCAGTGAATACACTTGACTTGTAGTTTTCCTCCTCTTTCTCTGTACGTTTACCATTCGATTGCTCCGAGGTTGATTTGCTTGCTGCTTCCTGAGCAGCTCTTCTTTTCTCCACCCTAGCGGCCCACTTCTTCTCTTCTTATGTTGGCATCTTTTCACATTAAAACTGATTAAGTCAGGTTTGTGTTACAATTAGTTAGTATGTTTATCTTAATTTTTCACTTTAGCTGGCACTTAAGTGTTCAATCAGCCTGAAGAATGATTTAAGATATGAAGAGGTAGAGGAAGTGATGGCGAAGGTGGTAGGGCTGAGAATGGCACCGTACGCATGTGCCACACGGCTGCCCTGCTGGTATCAGCCGAGAGTTGATTCTACAATAAAATAAAATAAAAATAAAAAGAGGAATAAAAATCATCACCCTGAAAGTGGATAGCAGAGGTCACGTAGTATCTGTGCACCAAATTTCAGGTCACACGGTCACACGGTTTGCGAGCGACAGGTGATTTAAAATCCCGGACAGACAAACGGACAGCCACGGCAGCGTATTATAGAAGAAGACGGAGCTCTCGATTTTGATTCATGTCCATTTCCTGACTTGCCTCTCATGTTAGTCAATAAGCAGTCCTTGACTTCCCGGCTCCCGACCCTCTCGCCGTCTCAGATTTGTGCGTCACGTTTTGGGCTCGACTTAAAAGACTGACGTTCTTAATACCGGGTATCAACCTCAGCTAGCTTTTTAACTTCATCTCCTGAACCATCTAAATTGAAAGCCGTCGATGTCCGTTTCTTCCTGTGCAGCCTTTGCGGAGTGGGGTGCAGCAGATCAGACGTACTCTCAGTAATCTCAGTGGCTTTGGCCTGCTAAAGTAGAGTGAATTCACATTGGGGTTGTCTGTGCACACAGCCCCAGATAGTTAAGGTGCTCTCGGGGGTCACTTTAGGGCCCCCACCTTTAGTTACTTAAAGACTTTCATTGCTAAAAGATCTAAAGGCCTCAAACTCTATGCTCTACTTTAATGTTTCTTTCTGTATATTGTACATCTGTGTATATATAATAGTACTTATATTATTACTGCACATACATAACACACCTGTATGTTGTACATCTGTATGTGTATATATATATATATATATATATATATATATATATATATATATATAGTACTTATAGTATTATAGTACATACAAATACATGTATAGGTACATAAATGTATATTGTAAAATATGTATATTTGCCATCCGCATTTAGAACATTGGTATATCTATTTATGTATATCTATATATCTATTCCCATCTTCACTGTGCTCTTAACTGTACATATCGTATTTAACTGTAAATATCGTATTTAACTGTACATAATATGCACATATTATATTTATTGTACTTCTGCTCTTGCACTTCTGATTAGATGCTAAACTGAATCTCGTTGCCCTGTATTTATACATGTGTAATGACAATAAAGTGAATCTAATCTAATCTAATCTAATCAAAGGGCCTCTTGTTACCTACAAATGCCATTGTTGAGTCTGTATGATTGGCGTCAGTGCTGGCCAATCAGAGATCACCATACGACACAGGGTAACGGGGGTTAGAAAATCCCTTCAGTTTTGCACAAGTTCTCGTGTTGACCTCCACTATCACTTCTTCGTTCCTCAGCTTGATTTGATTTTAACAGGAAACAGGAAATGAAAGCAGAAAAAGCCAAGCAGTAAGTCTGTGCTGGCAGTGTGCTTCGGGACAGTCTTCAGCTTTGTATCAAGAATGGAGAGCGACGCTCTTATTTTTGAGCGAGTGAAAGCACTGCCCTCAAACTAAACACACTGAACTGTACGTCTATCCTCACACTCTTGGCCTTAGGCGTTGTGCCATGCGGCTCGCGTCACGTTTATTATGCCAGGTCGCAGTTCACTGGATTGGCTGCTGCGTGCACCTGCAGGCCCTTTCCATGTTTCTGAGGGTTTTCTCTGAGAGTTGTGGTTCTTCTAATATTTAAAAACTAACTTGGTGTGTGAGAGAGTGCATCACCATAATACAAAAGCTGCTCCATCCATGACTGCTTCTTGCCTTACATCGAATTCTGAGCCTTCAGCTCATAAGACCCCATGACAGCAAAAGCAAATTCATGAAACGAATGGAAGATTTTAAGGAACATGTTTCATGTTTCTCAAAATAAAGAATAACAGGCTCTTCTGACATTTGTAAAATGTTATAGAAAATGGACAACATGGCAACGTTAACACAACTACTGAGCTGCCATCCCCATCTCAGCCATACCAGTTCATTTTTTCTTAAGGTCTTCTAACGACTTGTCTTGCAGTTGAGTGCCCTGCAGGAGCGTCAGCAGCGATGAATGCTTAACATGTGAGGGCAGAGTGCTGGCACTTCATGCTGGTGCATTTCCCCAAGACAGGGAATGCCCAGTTTTTATGAAGCTTCCCTCTTTGTATTGTTTGATAGACCCACAGAAACAGGTTCACTTCTCCTAGATCTACCTTAGTCCCACCAAAGGCTCATCTTGCTTAACTGTCAAAATCCAAATCCACCTCTCTTAGCTCAGTGAGGTCTGACATGGTCTCAAATCAGACATAATGACATTCTCCCCTGGGAACATTGGAAGAATTTTCTAGAATTTGACAAGAATTCTTCTAAAGGTATGCTAAGGCTGTGGTGGGCTGGCACCCTGCCCGGGGTTTGTTTCCTGCCTTGCGCCCTGTGTTGGCTGGGATTGGCTCCAGTAGACCCCGGTGACCCAGTAGTTAGGATATAGCGGGTTGGATAATGGATGGATGGATGGATGGGTATGCTAAGGACTTTACTTAATCATTGCTACCTTTATGAAACGTGAAGAATCGCGTTAGGCCATCAGCTTATGTATTTCTTTATTTTTGCCAAATAGCTCTGTGATGTGGAAAGGGAAAAGGAGCCTGCATGTTTGTCTTCTAGTCTGAAGGCGTTTTTCTTACATTTCTTTTTTTGCTGCACAATAGTTGCACTGCTGTATGGCACAAGGGAGTGTATCACTGCATTACTGTGTGTGTTTTATTCTTTATAATAAAAGTACATTAAAAAATGTTTACTTCTGAACTGCTACTTTAAAATCTGCTTACACAGTCATTGAGTATATACATTTATTCTGTTATTGTGAAAAGAAACATTGGCATATTGTGTCACTAAAAAGGGCATTATTTCAGGCATATAGATAGATAGATAGATGTGAAAGGCACTATATGATAGATAGATAGATAGATAGATAGATAGATAGATAGATAGATAGATAGATAGATAGATAGATAGATAGATAGAGTGAATGAAAGGCACTATATAATAGATAGATAGATAGATAGATAGATAGATAGATAGATAGATAGATAGATAGATAGATAGAGTGAATGAAAGGCACTATATAATAGATAGATAGATAGATAGATAGATAGATAGATAGATAGATAGATAGATAGATAGATAGATAGATAGATAGATAGATAGATAGATAGAAAGGCACTATATAATAGATAGATAGATAGATAGATAGATAGATAGATAGATAGATAGATAGATAGATAGATAGATAGATAGAGATAGATGAAATTTAGCCTTTGTTCATAATGGCCATCAGTTTTGTCTTCATTCTCTCCTCCACTTCTGCTTCCATCGGGTCCAGAGACCCCCCACCCCACCCCTAACTCAACCTGCCTTTTTAAAGAGTTTCTTCATTTGGTGGGCCTCTCCTTTCGTGATGTGATCAGCCCAGCACATCACGCTGGCTGTCACCGAGTCACAGAACAGAACATGTCAGGGATGTTCCTAAGCAGATAGCGTCTGCTCTGCCTTTTCTTCTCTTGTTCCTCTGTGTTACAAGACGTTGTTGATGTGGACCCCCAAGTTCTTGTAGCACCTCCACATTCACTCTAAATAATGCTCAGGTGGCCAAAGTCAGTAACCAGTTCCTTGGTCTTGCTGATGCTGAGCAGCACCTAACCACTGCCACATTTTTTTGTTGAATGTACTTTTGATTTCATTGATCTTTAGCTACTGTAGGTTCACAGGTTTTGCACTGGCTGTATCGCCGTGAGTATTTTTTGGTACCCCAACCAAATGTCCGTCAGTGTGAAGTTAACACATTCTTCCTGTAAGGATGTGGGCGACTCCTATGGGTGCTCCAGCTCACCTCACTAAGATGTGTTTGTTCAGTAGTGATGAGTGAACCGGAGCAGTTTCATTTCACATGTGGTTTTGCTAAATTGAAGCTAAAAATGTTTTTCTGAGTAGTTTGCATTGACCACAGCACACCAGTAAAACCAATGGCATTCTGAGGCTGTCGTTCACTGCTGCCAAGGAAACCAGTGGGTTTTTTTTTTTAAAGTGTTGCATATTTTCTGTACAAAGAGCACCAAAGAGCACCTTCTTGCATGTTATACGTTACACAGGAAGCCCACCCTTTGTCACTTTTTAGCAAGTGCTCAAGCCTGTTTCCTGCAGATGAGGAGTGTGCACTCCAAGCACCATGGAGGTCTGTTTATTTGTATGACCGATCTTTAGGATTGTGATCACCAAGGTTGTCATCATTATTGGCAAAGCAGGCATTGGACCACTGGAACGACCACAAAACACGTCTGTTCACTCACTAAATGTCTACATGTGACAGAAGAAACATTCAAATGACAGATAGACTCATGCAGATTTAGTGCAGGAAAAGAGAGGAACCAAGACAAGTGTGGGAAAGTCGTCATATGAATAAAATATAAATTATCAGTACTATTATTATGATTATTAAGATAGGAGCCAAACACTTTTATTATGGAGTCAATGGTTTGAATGTTTCTGCTTACAAACAACACGGGTTTCATGAAATTCAGTTTATTGTGAATTGCTGGCTAATGGCTACTCTTAGCTTGAGTGGGAAACCCAAACCTTCCCAGCTGGTATGTGAGTGTGCCCCTGTGCCCCACGACAGACTGGCATCCTCTGTGAGGTTGGTCCTTGCCTGATTTAGATGGGATACATCATGGACCCCTGCACACATTTTATGAAAGGTTTATGGTTATTTCACTGTATCGCTCTTCCTCTTCAACTGATAATGTTCATTTTTCTGTTCTCTGTTTTCTCCTGAGACCCTGTTAACGAAATTGGATGGATGGACACTCTACTTTTACACGTTTGTTTAAAATGCTCTTTTCTGTACTTGTTCCTGTATAATGCATTTACTTTAAATTGATGTTTTGGGCTGTAAGATGGCATTGTGGGCAAAAATAGTACCTTGTAGATCTTGTTTGAGTGTGACTGGGCCGGAATCCCATCTGAGGATGCCTCCAGTATTATCAGGGTGGACTCTGACCCCTTCTGATCCTAAACTGGATCTGGCAGGTCGGAAAATGAATTTGGAATACATGAATAAGGTCGTCTTTCTAAACACATTTCTTTTTTTGTTTTAGTAATAGACTTTTTTTTGTTATTTTCCATGTTGTAAATCGACAGCCATGGTGAGACAATTCTGTGTGATCAGTGAACTTTCATTTCAGGTCTTTAGGGCTGTAACCGATACGAGCAACAAAGACAGAACAAGAAGAAACGATGAGACGAGAAAACATGCTTTTCTTAATATCATTATTAATGATTTCGGGTAAGGAGCACTCATTTAATTTTTGCCTTGAAATTGTGTTTTCATTTTATTTCGTTTCTGTTAATTTTCTGTGGTTTAATAGCCTCATCGGTATAATAAGAAAGTGCGCCGGCTAGCACTGGGACTCATGATGTGTTGTTGGACGGTTAAATAATTTAGCAATTAAAAATAAGATAAAGAAGGAGCATCGGTGACAACTGATCAGAGTTTGCTATTCATCTTTAGTGATTCTCCCGAGTGATACATCTTTAGTGGGTTTTGTAGGTTTAAAAATCAGAACTGGCAGCCATGTTCTCACCCGAGTTTACGGATCATCACCGTGTCAGGGTTCGATTCTTTTGGTAATAATTAACTTTCCAAACTCCACTCTTTAACTCAAATTTTGGGTAGCGATTTAACCTTAATGTCCGATAGGCTTGACGTTTGGTTCTTATTTCGACTTGGTCTCGCATTACTTTTCATCTTTTGATCCGCTCTGAGTCAGCCCAATAATGTCTGCTGTTGTTGACATTCCTACTTATCCTTTGATGCCCCCTTTTCTGTGTAGTAAATGCCACCTTGTTTTATCGCTCTGTGTTCCTTTAGATTATTTAAAGCTCTTGTATAATGTGGCAAGAATTTACTGTATAATAAAACACTACTGTCTGGGTGCGTGTGCGTGTGTGTGTGTGTGTGTGTGTGTGTGTGTCTGGTCCATCCGAGCAATGTGATTGGTCATTTTGGCTGTGGTCTGATTGGTCAGTTTGGCTTTGGTGGCTTAGTGGTACAGAAGATTCCCGATTGCAGCAATTTTTTTTTTTTTTACAACAAAGGAGCATTTCAACTCACCTTTAAAGATGAAAAGCATTCGCAAGAATACAAAATGATATTTTCACAGTGGGTAATGGGGGCCTGTCTACCATTGGTGGCAGTCAAAAGTGGACAGGAGTTGAGCAGGGCACCTTGGAATAACAGAGACTTATCAGCCTTCTTCAGATTTGAAACTCTGGGTTAAGTCTTATCTGATGGTCGTTTCCTGTGCTAAACATAATCACATGCCCGGGCCTTAGAGTGGAATCCAGTTCAAATTCAAGCTTCATGTCACGTGTCCACTGTACAGTGAAATTCTGACTTGCACGTCTCCAAGAGACCAGTGACACTTGTATAAAATTTAGAGAAATGTCAGCGACATGCAGTGAACACAACACCGTACATTAAATACAGGATCGGACGACGGAGAAGAAACACCCATCAGGCACACTGATAAAGTGCTAACTGTGGAAACGAACAGCACAGATGGCAACAAGTCAAGTCAAGTCAAGTCGGGGAGCCTGCACTGGTACAGCACATTGCCGCACCCACTACACGACAAAACAACTTGGGATCCCAGTTTGCAACCCCCCAGGCAGACACGCGGTCCAGTCCCACCATCCAGAAATGACCCTCTATCTGCCGCGGCCAGGTGTTACGTGGGCGACCCCTTGGTCTGGTCCAGCCAATCAGGTCCCCAGCAATGAGGATCTTATGAGCCGGATCACCCTTTGGGAAACGTGCCACATGGCCGTAGTGCCGTAACTGACGCTCCCTTCACTATGCAGGTCATGTGCCTCATTTGGGGCTCCGTGAGCAACACAAAGTCAAACCAGTGGGACCCAAGGATTCTCTGAAGAGGCACACATGCAGGAGTCCTGTCTTCATCTCAGGTCACTGGATAGTGTCCATGTCTCGCAACCATATAGCAAGACAGGAAGCACCAGGACTCTAAAGACTTGGACCTTCGTCCTTTTGCATAGACATCGGGAGCTCCACACACCTTTCCAGCGACCTCATGACACCCCATGCTCTCCCAATCCGTCTACTGACTTCATAGGAAGAGTCACCAGAGACATGAATGTCACTGCCGAAGTCAGTAAACCTCTCAATGAGGTCTACACTCTCTCCGCAAACAGACACACTGCTGATGGCCGTGTCCAAGAGGTCATTAAAGGCCTGGCTCTTTGGTTTTATCAGGACACTCACAAGCCCAGACACTCAGACTCCTCACTCAGTCTCTCGAGTGCCCCGATCAGAGCCTTATTGACTCCGCGAAGATCATAGCATCGTCAGCAAAGTCAAGATCAGTGACTCTCTCTTCACCAACAGATGCCCAACAACCAGTCCATACAAGCAGAGTAGGAGCAGAACACACCCCTGACGAACCCCAGAATCAACTGGGAAAAACACAGAGGTCCTGCCTCCACTCTGCACAGCACTCACAGTACGAGTGTACAGGCCGGCCATGATATCCAGCAACCTCGAGGGGATCCCGCGAACCCTCAGGATATCCCACAGAGCAGCTCGATCAACTGAGTCAAACACTTTCTGAAAATCGACAAAGGGCTGCAAAGGCACTCTGCCGATATTCGCGTTTACACTTCATGAGACCCTCAGTGCCAGGTTACGATCGATGGTCAACTTCTTAGACATAAAACCAGACTGCTCCGGTCGCTGGTAGGTGAGCAAGTGATCACGGATCCTATTGAGGACGACCCTAGCAAGGACCTTACGTGGCACCAAGAGCAGTGTTACCCCGCTGTAGTTGCTGCAATCCAGGTGATCACCCTTCCCTTTCCAAATAGGGACGACAAGTCCCATTTTCCAGTCAGTTGGGATGATGCCAGTATCCCAAATGGAAGCAAAGATTGCTTGCAATGCCAGGAGGACAGCCTTACCACCAGCCAGGAGAAGTTCACCCCGGACACCACAGAACCCTGCTGCCTTTCCCACCCTCAGCTGGTTCACCACCTGTGCCATCTCAGTGAGACTGGGGGGTTCACAGCTAATTGGAGGATCAGCCTCATGGACCGTGGACCCAAAGATATCCAACGTCCTAGCTGGAGGATCAGCTTTGAACAACTGCTCAAAGTAGCCAACCCAGCGGGTCACAACTGCAGTGTCATCTGTAAGGACCGTTCCATCAGCCACCCTGGCTGCGACCCTCTGAGGCAAATGGCAACACTACATGTCAAAAACACACAAGTTTATAGGAATGTTTTCACCAAAAACATCGGAATGCAAGCCAATAGTCAACTGTGCACTACAAAGAATATGAAAGGCAATGTTTGTGCTGATTTTGACACCTGTGAATTATTTAAGAAAGGTTTCACATAAGTTTAGCAGTGTAGCTGCTGAAGTGTAAGGCAGGATCAAGCACGGGTCAAACGAGTGCCGAAAGAAATCTCTCAGTCCAAATGTTCATTATAAAAGATTTAATGAAAATTCATAGCAAACAGTCCACACAAGAATAAAGAAAAAAATGGTTGTACGCTCTAAACGTACGGCGCTGCACGTTCAATAGAGCACGTTGCATTTCATACTATTAGGCACAGTTTAAAACCGTGTGCCCCTCCATGCCTCACGCTAATTGAGACTACTCTATAGTCAGAGAGGCTAGAAATAGTTAGAATATAGCAATTTAATTCAACTTATGTGGGTTGTAAGAACCTCCCATAGACTGTGAACGAATATTTAGGCATTCATGTAATAGAACTTAAATTGCTAACAAATGGCTCCTATAAGTAGTTTCTACTTGTTTCGTTCTGAATTAAAATGCATATTTTTCAATGTAATAAACTGTGGTGCTGCCAACTTGTACACTTTGTTCAGTTCCACATTTCACTAAGGTCGAACAGGCTGCGACTCTTTTCATTGGTTAATGGCATGGCCCAATGGTCACATGGTCCTCACAGGCAGCACGCTATTATTGATCACATATGGTTATATCCTGGCATCATCCAACGTTGTGAGCAAATGTCGTGTTTATGTGTGGCATGTACCCAAAAGCTAATCCTTCTTGGATTTTGAATTTCTCTTCAGTTGTTCTTTTGATTCTGAATTGTCTCCGATTTTTCTGGTTACAGACATTATGCTCATTTAAACTCTGATCTTTTGGCTCCATCTCCTAGTTTTTCTAATTCCTGCTAGGGCTGTTTTAACAGTAGCAATACAGTGCTATGCCAGTTGCAACTTGTTATGATGTGTCTGCCCTCAAATTGGCAAAAAGGTGTGAAGGCGATAAAAGACCCATAAAACCTGGCCAGGGCCTACTCTAGCCTCCCTAGTATAGGCCACAACCTCAACAGCCTAACCCCAAACTAAACACGCTGGCTTTGGCATATGCAGATCCAAAAACTTAAATTTCAAAAGTTCAAAATTCACATTTATAAGTCCCAAAATACACAAAAATACTGTAATGGCGTTAACAAATTACATCAGCTCAGGATGAGTCACCCGTAGAATGAGCTGGCATCCCATCATGCAAATGAGCAACTTCAAAGATAGAGGGCAGTGGCACCTATAAAAATCCTGGAAAAATAACAGGTTTCCTATTAATGTGCCAAAAGGCAAGCAGTCCTTCAAAGGGTAGCGAGTCACCTCAGACAGCCATGTAAAGAGCCAAGGAGCCATTCTGTGCCAGAACATAACTTAGATGCTCCACAAGGGAGAGAACCCATATAAACCTCTGGCTTGTGGAACAAATTTATTTTAGGGCAGATATCAACTAGAGGACAGTAAGCAGCTGGAAATTGCGACAAAACTTGCTGTTTTGTTTAAGTTCAACTCTCGATACTAGAAGGAAATTTAGCTTCGTTGATTTGATCTCAATTCCCTGCACGTGCATGAGTAGTGAAGAGCAAACAACCTCTATGACTTTTGGAGAGTCACCAAAGTGAATTCGCAAAGCAAAATACTTCATGGACAATGTTTTACATATTATTGCTGAACCAGACTCTGACTTCTCGGACTCCACTTTTGATGCAAGTGATCAGGACATGGAGATCGAAAATGAAAGTGAGTCACCGGTATCAGCTGATCGGTCCCCAGGTGATCGTGGTGTTAAACACATTTGTGTAGCTGATGCTCCTACAGTAATGCTCGCCTGGGAGGACGGCCACTTAGGATGAAAAGAGGTGCCAACCTGATTGCATAGCACTGCGACTTCCACCGCTGCCCACCTGCTGTGATGAAGACAGCCAGGCAGCCAACCCACCTCACATTCCTGCTGGACATCAAACTGACCCCACACCGCCGCTGCTCCCAGAGACGCCAAACAGACGCCGACAACAGCCACAGCGTGCAGCAACAGATGCTTTATGTTGATTTATGTGTGAAACCATTGCTTTGCGAGTTCTTTGGAAAAATATTCAGCGCTCAACATGAGGTAAACAAAAGAAGACCATAAAAGAAGCACCAAGGCCAAACTGCAAAGGCAAACAGAGTTTTCCTAACAAAGCACCCGTAGTGTTCTGGCACTGATGTGGATTGCTGTCCTGATGGCGTTTCTTCATTACAAGACGTCCGACTTGTCACGTCTGTCAGAAGAACACCACATGGACATTCATCACCATCTACCAAACATGTCGTGTGCAACAAGTGTGGACAATGCAAAGAAACGCGTTAATGTGACAGCACGTGTGCTTCTAAGGCTGAGCTCTGTGAGGTGCCATCCTACAAAGACTCTCATTCAGTTTCAGAGTTTTAGTTGTGTTGCTGGGCAAAATAAAATCATTAAGGGTTTCTTTACATATTGACAGTGTTACTGAACAAATCCAAATCGCATGATGGGATATCATCTGCTGTTGAATTCTGCTCTATGCTTGTAACATTTCTATTGCACTATTATATTGTATTACTTGTAATCTTGTTCTGTGTATTGTGTTGTGTTGATCCCCATTCTCTTTGACACCCACTGCACGCCCAACCTACTTGCCCAAACCATCAGACCGTAATTTTTGTTATAACATGCCATGCATTTTGGCCACACTGCCCACTGCTAGAGCCAATAAAGGCAGAAGGGGATTCAGACGATGGATGGAGTTGAGAACTTCACAAGTCACCAAAACGTCAAAGAGGAAAACTGATACTGCAAGGAAACCAAACTCAACTGGATGTCACATTTACATTTCTTTTTTCAAATTATGATTAAAAGTTGTTTTTCTTTCTTCTCTCTTTCAGATGCAATACAGCCCAATAAACATAGAGTCACGTTTCAGAATTATACAATGGATGTCAATGAGAGCTCCTGTGTGATAATACCTTGTGAGTTTATTCAAAAACCTGTTCAAAAAACAATTTGGTTAAAAAATCCAGAGTATGATAGCGCCATTGGCGAATTTGTAAGGACGATAGTTTACGATAGTGAAACAAGCCTCATTGACCCAGCGTTCAGAAATCGAACTGAGTACCTCGGCAACAAAGACGGCAACTGTACCTTAAAGATCAACGATCTGCAGCTGAATGACACGGGCAACTACAAATTTAGATTTAAAACAGAAAGAGAATGGTGGATAAGTCAATCCAATGTCAGCATCACTGTTCATGGTAAGTGGCTTCTCAGTTTTTGCATTCCATGTTTATGCTGGTCCACAATGTAAGGCATTTGAACTGTCCTTGCCCTACTCTTTGACTTTTCGCTTCCTCTCTGACTCTTTTGTATTTTGAAGATGTTTTTTTTTTCTTAAGCAAGTATAATAAGACAGTTTGACAGTAAGTCCAGTAAAACAGAAATCTAATACATTTACACCAGAAGAATGAAGGAAGGGCAACCTCAGGAGCTTGAGCTGTTTGTGAGACAGGCCGATGGGTATCAGGGTCATTATTGGGCTTTGCTACCTTTGGTGAAGAGACGTTAGTGGGGTATTTTAATAAGAGTTGGATGTCATGACACAGTGACTGTAGGACACCGGGCATTGAACAAGGACAAGGACCGTAGCGCAGGACAATTTGGTGCAGAAAGTCCATGAAAAGCATCATTAGGCCATGTGAAGTGAAGCTGAGGAATAGGAAACGCACACGCACTCACAGTTCTGTGCCATAGAGGAGGTTTATAAGCCTAAGCAGCAGTCACGCCAACATATCAGACAAGCTTTACTTAGGCCCTGTCTACAATGCTACATTAGTCTCCATTTCCACCTTTCATCCTCACTTACCCAGCATTTTTAACTCCTGAAAATGAAGACTTTTGAAAATGCTCTCCAGAGTCGTATACATCTGAGAACGCAGCCTCAGCGTCGCAGTGTGGATGGACGAACACGCAGAGACTCTAATCGTCCTCTGATTTGTTTGTACTTATTACGTGACCCTTCTCTGATTAGATCCTGCTCCTTATAATGCCTTATTTTTAAAACACGTAGTGTGCTCCACGTACACGCGACACACTTTTATATGCCTACTAGGGGACAAGCCCCCCTGGCGCCTTTGGCGCCCAACCCAGTTGTGGCCAGAATATTAGTAAAATCTATAAATGTACAAAAGAAAAATTATTATTTATTGGAGTCAAGATCACAAAATTCTATAAATATGTAGAAGAAAAATGAATTATTATTTAAAAAGTAAAAATCATAAAATGAGAATAAAATATCTACTACTATCTACGACGATTGGAGTATCTCCATTAAATTGAGGTCCACTATGCTCGATGCACGACTTTAATATTTTAGTTTATAATTTAAAAACAGAATAACAATCTGAAAATCTAAGCGCATCACATTAGAGTTCAATAAATTCTGAAAAGAATGATACCAAACATATATATGTAGGTTTTAAAATAAATCTGAGTTAAAACGTGACATTAAAACGTCACATAAAATCGCTGCACAAAATCGTTTAACTTTTAGGCTTAGGATTTTATATGGAGAGAGTAGATAAAGGATTTTTTTTTAATTTTTCGACTGTAGACGGTGTCATCTACATGTCATCTGTCATCGACAGGAGCTTGCTGTCTGGTGAGCCAGGTTAATGAGAACACCGCCCCTACTTTGAGTGCCACCTTCATGAGGCGTTGGATTGGCTTAGAAATGTGACACTCATTGAGTCATCCAATATTTCCTTCCCACCCACTTTTAAGTAAAATTTACTCAATGTTGTCTCCAGGTGTGTGTGTATATATATATATATATATATATATACATATATATAAATATATATACATATATACAGGCCAAATCTCATGATAGCGAACACCAAAGTAATGAAATTTTTAGAATAATAAATATTTTTTGTTGGCCGAAACAAACATTAATACAACATTATATTTAACGAATTTCATTTTATGAAATGTAAATTTCAGTATGAACAAATGTTTATTCGACCAAAAATGGCCACCAAAGATAACAATGTGATGCAAAAAATACTTAATGCCACACCTACACTTTAGCCGAATCTTGGGAACCCTACAACATACATGTTGTCTCTTTCTTGTCAGTCTGTTGCCAAATTTCTGGTCTCAGGCTGTCTCAGTGAGTCTTGGCGAGAGGGTAGGTGAGACGTCATACAGGTACAGATGAATTCTGAGTCGGTACTCCACTGAACGTCTGTGTTGGTAGTTACTGTACTTCGAGTATCATAGTGCTTCTCAAAGCGATGTGATGAACAAAAAAAGTGAGAAATGGCGTCAGTTTACGCTGGAAGAAAAATACTTTATTACTGTACAGAGAAGGCAGGTACAGTCTTAAGACTTCATTTTAAATAAGAACTGTTACTTCAACAACTCATACACTCAAGATGGGAGCTACGGCATGGGCAATCATCCTGTTTCAGCTCCCGTCTTCAGATTAGAAGAACGCCAAACACTCAGAATCGCCGCTATGGCAGACGCGGTCTGATGAGTGTGAGGAAGAGCAGGTCTGAGCCCGATGTTAAATGTTCTAAACATCGTGTGAAAAGCATGTTAAGTGGTAAGCCTGATCCTGCAGAGGACAACCAATTACTTTGCTCTTGGTTTACGGCTGACCAGACGCTGCAGAGCAGCTACGGAGCTGCCCTTACAGATGGCGGTCACAATACAGGTATACATATTTTCACGATATTCATTATAACAAAATCTCAGTATAATGAAATTTCTTGACGATCCCATGAATTTCGTTACAATGCAATTCCACCTGTATTTATATTATAGGCCTGGTTTCAGCAAGACTAATAATTAACCTCTACTTGGAGGTATGCAAGGAAGCTCTTAAGATGTTTCTGCAATGTGAATTCTGGCAGCTTAAGTGAGGATCTGAGTTTTGCCGTTGAACTTTTTAAATTTCATTGATGGCTCGTCTCTGTGGATCCTGAATTTATAAACACTGACATGCTGCACTTATTGAGTGTTTCAGTGGTAGCACTGCAGCCTTACAAAAAGAGTTCATGTACCCGGTGCTCCCTCTCTGTGTGTGGAGTGCGTGTCCTCCCCGTGTCCATGTGGGTTTCCTCCAGGTGCTCTGGTTCCCTACCGCAGTCCAAAGACGTGTATGTCAGGTGGACTGGTGGTGCTAAACTGGCCTCGGTGTCTGTTGACCCTGCACTGGACTGTTGACCTCCCAGGTATTGTTCCTGCTTTCTGCCTGATGCTTTCTGGTTAGGCTCCTGTGTCCCTGCTCTGGATAAGCAGGCATAGAAAATGGATGGAAGTTGCATTTTTGAGAATATTCATGCATCAACATTTGAAGTCTTCGCGGTGTGAAGTGAAACCTTAAGGCAATTCCTGGCTGTTATAATAGGGAAAATGACCAGATGATTTACTTTTGTTTCATTCTTTCTCTTCTGTAGGAAATCCATGCAAGGTCATCATTACTGGGCCTCCATCAGTGACCGAGGAGGGAGTCCGTTAGCGTAACCTGTGCCACTAAAGGGCAGTGCCAGTATTCTCCCGAATGGAAGCTCCCTCCCAAGTTATCAGTTTCCTTAGATGATAAATCAATGACAGTCACCTTTACTCCGACCTGGCAGGATCACCTGAAAACTCTGACTTGTCAGCTTAAAGGAGACAACGACAAATGCAACAAAAGGTCATTTGTGCTGCTTGTTCAAGGTACAGTCGTGTCATGATGGCATTAATGGGAGTCAACTTTAAAATGGGCTCACAAGACAGCTTGGGTTTAGGTCTGCGTTCAGTGCCGCCTTCAGAATGTCTTCAGACCCCGTCATATTTTAAGACATTTTGTTATGCTGCAGCCTTGTGCTAAAATTGTTTCTATTCGTTTTTTTCCTTCTTAAAGCAACACTCGATATCCCAGAATGACAAAGCGAAAAGAGGATTTTAGGAATTTTTGTAAATTTATTAAAAATGTAAAAAAATGAAACCACACCAACTCTTTAGAGTCTTTCATCAGTGCTTCGTTCATTCCAGTCTCCTCTCTGGCCGGATTAGGCCGAGACTCTTCCGGACAAGCCGGTGGGCATTCCGACCTGTCATTTGAAGGCATTAATCACGGCACAAAACACAGTGCTGATCAAGCGGCGCTCGACATACTCTACACCAGTGGTCTTCAAACTGCCTAGTGGGGGCTAGCCAGGCTGACTCATGGCCATGGACCCCCTGCAGATTTGGTTTTTTTCTCCAGCCATCAGAGTTTTCTTTTTGTTTTTTCTGTCCTTCCTGGCAATAGGACCTTACTTTATTCTTATTTTTTTTTTCCTTTTTCTTTCTTCATCTTATAAAGCACTTTAAGCTCCATCATTTGTATGAAAACGTGCGATAAGAATAAATGTTGATGTTGTTGTGCACTGAAGGGGCTTCTTGAAGGGGCACCCTGAGAAGTAGAAAGGTAAAATAATTTAAATTACTAATCTAACAAAAGGATGGAACTGCGGCACAGTCGTAGCGCTGCTGCCTCACAGTAAGGAGACCAAGGTTTGTGTGTTGGGTCCTTCCTGTGTGGAGTTTGGATGTTCTACCCGTGGGTTTCCTCCACAGTCCAAAGACATGCAGGTTAGGTGGATTGGTGATGCTAGATGATGCCTGGTGAGTGAGTGGTGTGTGGAGGATCTGTGCTGGTGTTTGGAAGGTTGTCAGTTCAAATCCCGTTACTGCCAGAAGGGATCCTACTCCGTTGGGCCCTTGAGCAAAGCCCTGAATGTGAAAATTGCTCCAGGTGTGCCGTACAATGGCCGACATAACACTCTGACCTCCAAAATGTGATGCGAAAAGACAAAACCAAACATGTGTGTGTGTTTACCCTGGGATGGACTGGCACCCAGTCTGGGGTTTAGTTTCTGCCTTGCACCCTATGCTAGCTGGGACCCTTAGTCTGGATTAAGCGGGTTAAAAAATGATGATGAATATAACAAATAAAATACTATGCTATCTGTCCTGAAGGTTAATTCCAAGCAAAATTTCCTTAGATTTGATGCATAAAAAAATTTAGAGGGCGTTCTTGTTGTTGACATCTGACTTTCCCAAAATGTCCTCCTCTTCCTCTGCCCTGTGGAGCCTCGTGCAGTCACTGCAGCCTTTTCATGACCGTCAGAGTGCATGCTGGTCACACAGGAGTCACCCTCTGAGCTCACGTTCTTCCACTAAGATTAGATGGTGAAGTCGTCTTGACGCAGTGGCTGACAAGAGAGCCCAGTTCAGCTCCATGTAGCCCAACATCACGCTCCTCTGCAGCGCCAGCTGTGACTTATTATTTATTTATTTTCTGTGTGTCTTTTTCTGATATTCTTTCTTTTTCTTCTTTTGGCTGTGAAGTCATATAATGTTCCATACTTACCTAAAAATTAAATATGTTTTGAATATACACTTTATTCATTTTCATTTCCTTTCTTCTGAAATAATATCCTATTCTCAAAGGACAACAGTGTTGGAGCTTCTTCTCTTCCAACAAAAAATCTTAGTCCAGTGTTGTCGTCCATTGCTCTGACTTGTAGGGGCACCATGAAGACTGAGGACCACTGGGTCTCCACAAAACAGCTCAATAGAGACAAGGTTTGGCACAAAAAGCTTTGCATCTTAGTTATGGAAGCTGACATTCAGACAAATAAATCGCACATGATTCTTTATCTGTGATTTTTAGCAGTTAAATTTAAAGGAACAAACCTTCCTAACGATGCATCCTCTTCAGGCCACTATTTGAGACTTTATGAGATTTCTGCAGCATCAAAGGCTTTTCAGTTTGTCACTTTGTGTCTCCCTTCACGTCTACGTTTATTTATTTCTCTTTTATTCACCAGGCTTTCCAAAGGAAGTTCAAGTACGGTTTAACCACACAGAGAACAATGAAGTTAAGGAGAATGAGACTCTGACCGTAACCTGCGAGGTTAAGCACAGCCATCCTAACGTTATTTTTTACATCTTCATGAGGAACGAGGAAGACCTACAGAATGGCAGCTCCTCTGAATTTGTGATCAGTAAAGTGTCTGAAAACGACGCTGGGGAATATTCCTGCAAAGCGTGCAATAAAATTGGAAGTACAATGTCGCCAAAATTGAAACTAGATGTGCAATGTAAGTAGAAACCAAGACAAGTGTATCTGTACAGAATGTAGTGGTGGGTGAATACAATGTGTGGTGGATTAGGTGGGGAGTCCAGTGGTCCATTGAATACTGGGATGTGTGGAACAGGAGCAGAAAATGAGGGTTGGGGTCCCAATGGGTACCTTGGTCAGTGTTACTGGCTGAAGGACGTGAAATGTGAAAGAGGGCTAAGATAGGAAAGAGACATGGCTACCACGTCTGTCTTCTGGTGTCCTCCAATTTATGGGAAAAAAAGCTAAGTGACGGTGTCACACTCTATTCCTTCTCCATTTTCATCCAGCACAAACCCGTAAAACATTTCCCCACACTTGCACACATTAGCTTCATCAAAAGAAGCAGGATTACAGAATATCTTGTTTCACAAAATACGGAAGCCTTGGTACACAGTAGATTGTTATTAGAGGTCCCAACACAAACAGCACATACAGTATGTAGTAATATAATCAGAAGGAGTGTCGAGGTGAAAGTAAGCAAACGCAAGGAAACCGTTAAAGAGATAGAGAAGCACCGGCAGAGAGAGACCTACGTGGTGTGCCAGTATGGGACGGGGAGCCCACCAGGTACAGCAGAAGACAGAGCAGGAGATAGGGACTGGCACCTTGGGTACCCTATACCATGATACCCCAAGTCACTACAGGCAAGTAGTGATAAGCAAAATGATTTGCATAAACTGAAGCTGCGGTGAAGCTCGATGTTTCGCTTCACAAAAAAAAAAGTCCACAAAACAGACGGTGTGTCATTTCCTGGGCATTTTGTGCCATTGACATAAGAAGAAAGGTGTTTATTTCCTGCCTGTAAGCGTCTCCACAAACGAATTACCAGGTTTATTTAGTACAGAAAAAAAGTGAAAAAAAAACCCATTTACCTCTAGTAAAGAGTCATCTTTGAACAAAAACAGATAAACACGGAGCCCAAGCCAGATAGGATGAGAAGGACTGCTGACATAAAATTTGGGCTCCAGGAATTTCACATATAAGAAGTGATGATGTGTTCTCACTACTCAGAAAAGAGCTCGACCGATCTCCTCCAGTGCTTGACGTGGGCCGATCCTCCGCCTTATTCTGTCCCGGCCCTTAGGAGTCCCGGCAGTTCATGTATCTGTGCACTTCCCACAATGCACTTCTCACTACCAACCCTGATGAGCTTTCACACCTACAAGGGCGACCCCCCACACCCCCAACTCCTCACTTTAGAGATTGTAATGTAACATCAATATTGGGTCTGGAATATTAAATATATAGAAGGTGGAAGAGGAGGAGGAAGCCGACCACCAGTTATAGTTTTCCACTTTGATCATTCAGATGAGGTTTTGTACATTTGATTACATGACTGTATCTTCATATTAAAGTGAAGTTTTAATCTAAGTTATGCACCAAGTCATGCTTCAGGAAGACTGGTTTTTTCGAGCACAGTATTACAAAATAAACCAACGTCATTTATACTTCACTCTTCATGTTATTTTTGCCTTTTCAGACCCACCTAAAGAAATGGAAATCAATTCTATAGAAGACAAAGACAACCTTAAGGAAGGACAATCCGTCACTTTCAATTGTAACTTCCAGAGAAGCAATCCTACTGTGACCAAGTATGTTTGGTACAAAAACGGAATCGCAGTGTCCAATGAGAACATGGAAAAGCTAACAATAAAGAACATCTCCTATACGAGCGACAAGGGGAAAATTGAGTGTGAAGCTCACAATAAAATAGGAGGAACCCGGTCAAAGCAACTGACGTTAAATGTGATGTGTAAGTTGAGGATCAATACATTTTTTAGTATTTTCCATATCTGTGTATTGTAATAAAAAGAAAAAATAACAAAATTTAGATCTGAGTCATCACCCAGTAGTAAACCTCATTTATTTGGCCAGCTGAAGAAGCCCAAAATAAAAAAGGTTGGAACAAAGAGAATTTCAGCCAGCGCTGCTCTTTGGCGTCTTTTTCAGACATGAGCATTCAAAATAACCGGAGACCACTGGGGATGTTGGCTCTTAAATACCCCGGGATCCAAAGGGCGGGACTTCCTGTGGTAGTAGAGGTGACATCAAGGTTCCTCAAGCCTTCTTTCGTCAATTATGAGGGCAAAAGAAGGAAAAGCATAAGTGACACCGCCAACCTGTGGCTCGGGGTGGAATTACAATTAATGTACGAACCCTGAAATCATTTTCTACTCACATGTGTGCGACTGCCTTGATCTGTTACAGCTTATCTTTAAAGGACAATTCTCTTTTTAGTTTGATCTTTACTAAGAATACCAGATGCTGGATGTCTGAAGTATCTAAGTCTTGCAGTATAATAATAATAATTTACAGTAAATCATCTAAACTCAGTTCTTTGCTTGGTACAGTATATACTGTGAATAGTTTCAGATGTCAATACTATTTTTTCCACTTGTTTACTTTGAATTTTATTTAAATCATAATATTTATAAATGTCTTCAGCACTCTTGTAAATGGAAATCCTCTGGTTAAAAGTATATTCAATCTGGGCAAACCGAATTTAAAGTTTATTGTTAAAAAATCACGATACTGACGTGGCAGCAAAAGAATCATGGCAGTCCGTGAGATCAAATTAAGAAATGGACCAGGAAGTGAAGGAGAGAAGAACTAAAAATTAAAAAACAAAGCTGGAAAGCAGAAACTTCTAAGATGACCAAGCTGTATTGCTGTGGACTCGCACAACAAGCCATCTTAGTCTGGAGATTCGCACTGAGATTACCACTGGTGGTCAACTGCAAGGCCACAATGGCTGGGGTACATCAGCCCCAAGAAGTGGCCTCTCTACAGCTTTAGCTTAAGAAGAGTCCTTGGCCTCAGCTGCCCAGAGTCTTTTTCTAAACCCTGCAAGTGAAGGGCTTCCTGGAGACTCATTGCAAAAACACTCGACATGTCCACGGTGCAAAGGCCGCCGACTATGCCAAATGTATTGTAGTGGACTCACACTGAAAGCCATATCAGTTCGTAGACTGTGATCACCACTGGCTGGCAACTGCAAACTCACAACGTCTGGATTACAACGACCCTCAGAATCCACTTCTCTACAGCTTCAGTTTAATGCTAGGATTATCAAATAACTCAGAGAGTGTTTCTAAACACTGTAAATGGAAACTCCAGCTGAGCTTTCTATTCAGTCTTCACCATCCTGTGCAGCGCCACAAAACTCTCTACCCATCCACAGTGCAAAGGCTGCTGACTACGCCAAGTGTATCGCCATGGACTCTCACCCAAAAGCCAGTTTGCTGACTTGCACTGTGATTTCCACTGGTGGTCAACAGCAAACCCACGGCATCTGGATTACCCTCAGAAGCAGCCTCTCTACACTTTAGCTAAAGAAAATGGATAATTTCTAAACACTGCAAGCAGAGCACTGCAAACAGCCGTGGACTCACACCATAGCCATCTCAGTCCGCAGATTTACATGGTCTTCTCATCCGGCATCAGAACCTGACCTCATGCATGTTTCTTTGGCTGAATGGACACAAAGCCCCTCAGACACGCTCAAAACAAGAAGAGTGAAGGCTGTTACACAGTAGGGGGGCAACTTCATATTAATGCTCATGGTTTAGGAATGGGATGTCCAACAAGCTCATAGAGGGTGATGGCCAGGTGTCCACAAATTGGCCATATGCTTTAACTGGGTAATCCAATCCACAAGAAAATGAATTGGCTTGCAGAATGCACACACTAATTACTAGTCATTGTTCAACAAAAATTGTATTGCATATTCCTAACGCTTGCTGAAAGCTACTTGCAAAATAATTCATTTTCATTTATAGTGAATATTCTTAATAATGTTTGAAATGATGAAATAGCACCTAATAACTTGCCAGTTATTTTTATTGTTTGCTAATTTATTCATGCTATAAAGCAGAAATCTAATTTTATCTTATAGATTCGCCGAAAGAAACCAATGCATCAGTGAATAATCCCATTATTAAAGAAAACACGAGAGTAACAATCAAATGTGTCACCAAAGCCAACCCACGGGCTTCTTATCACTGGTTCAAGGATGGAAGGCCCTGGAAGAAGGCTGAGGCATCTGAGTATATATTTAATAAAATTATGATATCAGACAGTGGGAATTATTTCTGCCAAGCTTCTAATCAAGAAGGAACTCAAAACTCATCAGTCATTCAGCTGGATGTGATATGTAAGTGACTCCCGCCAAGGAGTGAAATGCAGTTCCTCAAAGGAATTTTGATTATTTGTAAGCAGCTTTCTTTTGGCATTGTGACTCTCATCCTGGTTCAATATAAAAGTAAAGCTGTGGTGGAATCACTTACTGTATGGCATATCACAAACACGTCAATAGTTATAGAAGTAAAAGATGTTTACCTGTTGTTTTAGCACTCCATCAAGGGATGACGTGGCCTTTGGTGTCTCCCCGTGAGTCACTTAACTGACTTAAAGGCCTACAAGTCATAATGGGCTCAAACCGGCATGATGCGGAGATCTTATGCGATTCCCAATTGCGCTTCCAGGTTCAAAACAGCCAGGCACCAAGGCACACTTCTGAAACCACTGCAGCAGAAAAGAGTGAAGTGAGAAGAGCGTCGAGTTTATAGGGATGAAAGTAGAAACATGAAAATGAAAGATAGAGTGAAAGAAGGTGAATGTGGATGAGGTGATTACAAACGTGAATGATAAAGGTCTGAGAAAGTGAAACTGCACCCTGAGCAGTGGTGGACACAGTGGTGTGTGACTTGTTAAAGGGTAACCCTAGAAAATATGAGTGAGGATTGGCTACAAAAAAGGGCTAGCGGTATAAGACTAAGGTCCTCACCGCCTGGGCTCATCTTTTTGACTGGTCTTCGTACTGGTGAGTACTGGTGAGTACATCTGCACTGCTGAACAATTTAGTATAGTAGTAAAGCAAAGTGCTCCATTTTGTACGTATCTGTGAAGGCCGCTTTCATTTTTTAGGGGAACTAATCTGTGGTTGTGGGCGCTCATTTTCTCCTTATTGTCTGTGTGCTCATTTGTTGGTTATTTTTCTGTCCACCCTTCGTGAACCGTCTGTGGAGGAGAAAGGAGGAAGAAGCAAAGTCTTTTTGTATTTGGTGTATTTTTCCATTTTGAGCCCTTGTAATTATTGTAAATAACCCCTGCACTTATTTTTTTGTTTTCTGTTAATGTTTTTGCAATGGTTAGGTTAGGTCAGGTTGGGGAGTATGCATCCGTACAGCACGTTGCAGCACCAAACACACAATGAAATAACTTGAGACCCCCCCCCACTCCATGCGGACACATGGTCCAGTCCCACCCTCTGGAAATTACCCTCTATCTGCCAAGGCCAGGTGTGACATGGGCATCCCCTCGGCCTGGTCCTGCCACTCAGAGTACCTCAACAATTAGGATCCTATGAGCCGGATCACCCTCAGGGAGTTGCGCCATATGGCCATAGTGCCATAACTGATGCTTCCTCACAATGCAGGTCATGTGCTTCATTCGGGACTCCATGAGCAACACAAAGTCAAACCAGTTGTGCCCAAGGGTTCCTCGAAGATACACAATACTGAAGACGACCAGTCTTTGTCTCAGGTCACTGGATAGCGTCCATGTCTCACAAACAGGAAGCACCAGGATTCTAAAGACTTGGACCTTCGTACTTTTACAGAGATATTAGGAGTGCCACACACCCCTTTCCAGCGACCTCATGACCCCCCTATTAAATAGTTTTTGGCACATCTGGAATAAACCTAAATTCTGTTTTTGAACAGTTGTCATTGTCGATGTCTCACTTGTCCCATCCCCTGGTCGGTCAGTTACAGCGTTAGGTCCCCAGAGTCTGAAAGTGTGCCATTGCACAGAACAACACACAACGGTCGTCTATAGACTTGAACATTGACACTTAGAACAATGAAGTCAAAAATGAGCAAAGGGTACTCATTTCAATAATATTCTGCTCTGGTACAACTAACATGATAATCATGGAAATGAAAGAAAATGTCAACCTGTGTGAAAAGAGCAGGCCTCCAAACAAGAGATCTGTGATACCAGAATAATCCCGGAAAGATGCAGAGCCCTCCATTAGTACTGGGAGAGTGAAGTCAAAACTATTGTTTGTAAAGCATACACAAGCAATCAGTATTTTAGATGTTGTGGTCTTTAAGGGGCATCACTGATCGCTGAATTTCAGACAAAACTGCTCCGACTCAGAGTTCATACAATGCTGTAATTTAAAGGAGATGTCTTTAAAATCCAGATGAGATATGCCCTCCTACTCTAGTGACGTGGAAGAAACACTTCCAGGTCAGGAGAAGCCCCCTCAAAATAGGGACATCTATTCTTGGCTGCTCCCTCTGGTGGCACCAGTGGTAATGCACATGTGTACGTTTGCATGATCCAATAAAGGAACACTACCACCTAGTGGATTGAGAGGGGAGTACATCCCTGATAGGCAGTCACCTCTTTAACTTCCACATTGTTGGTCCACCCAGGAAAAGGGGACACAAGTCACCCCAGTCAGGACATTCATCCACATTCATTAATCCTGCATTCACTGTTGCCAGGTCCACAGTTTCCTCGCCCAATTGGGTTATTTTTGATTGTCATCTGTGGAAAGAAATTTCATGGGTTGCATTTTTTGGGCAACATTTTTTAAAAACAAGGTGGTATTTTGAACTATTTTTCAACCCCTAACAGCATTTTTACCAGGTTTTTCATCCATCTGGGACCCTTCCAATGCTATTCGTGTTTGTATGTGTTCTTTGTCACTGTGACATGTCCACCATTGCTGACGGTACTGCATATGACCATCTGATCACTTTGAAATATCTCTGAGGACATTGGAGGGCTTTGATGGTATGTACCTGACCCTCTTGCTCTGATACCGCTCCCTATATTCTGTTGTATAATTGGGCTATTTTTGGCCAAATTTGTAAGCTGTCCTTGGGCTATAAATTATTTTGGGATCTGGCAACCCTTCGTCCATTATATGAACCTTCCACCCATTCCATAGAGGAAGCCAGCCCATGCCTGCCTTCCATTACAATGAAAATATGAGGATGTAAGTGAGGATACAAAATCCCGCTGTCCCAGAGTATTCAGCCCCTCATTTTTGTCTTCTATCACTCTAAAGGGCATTTCCAGCAAATATCGGAAATAAACCAGGGTTTAATGTGTGTTACGGTAGTGCTGGCTGCAGCAGCATGTCACTTTAGCTACCCATGTGCTCTGGAAGGAGGTGGAAAAAAACACATCAAATATGACGGGCCATTTCTTGTCTTTCAGATGCCCCCAAGGATGTTCAACTCAAAATGAATCCAAGTTCGATGGTAAAGCAAGGAGACCTGGTCTTGTTAAATTGTACCATAGGAAGAAGTAACCCGACAGTGAGCTCCGTGACTTGGTACAGGAATTCAGTTGAAATTAAAAGAGGAACGACAAGGAGTTTAGAGTTCAAGGAGATACATCATAACCAAAGTGGCACCTACTACTGTGACGCCACAAACTCTGTTGGAAAAAAACAATCAAACACAATTGAAATGAATATTTTATGTAAGTTATGGCAACTCATCTTTAATAGATAGCAATGAATGGTTCTCAAATCGGAAGGCATAGAAGAGAGAGACCCTGACTAATGTGTAAATTAACCAAAATCCACTATTGTCTGTTTTCATCATTTTCATGCTCCTCACTTGGTGGGCATTTTTTTACAGATGCATAACCCACATAAGTGCAAAACATCAATTCTGCCATAACGGAGAATATCATTTTTGGACAGAGGAGTTGTTTTGAAGTAAATACTGTAAACTCTGCACAAAACGCATTCAATGACATTTTATTTGTTTTTTTTTCCAGATGGACCAACAGAAACTTATATTGAAGCAAATGTGAAGACGAATCAAGTGAAAGTGGGCCGCAATATCGTCTTAGAATGCCGTACAAGCAGTAATCCTGCATCTCACTTCACGTGGCATAAAAATGATTCTGGAGGTTGGAAACAACAAGAACCTGTCGGATATCAGCTTACATTTCAGCAAATAACCATCAGTAACGGGGGCTATTTTTTTTGCACAGCGGAAAATGATATTAACTCTGCAAACTCCAGCATCTTCCACTTGGATGTCCTTTGTAAGTTCGTCTCTGCTTTGCTTGTGTTTATTCAGTACTAGCTGTGTAAGCCTGTGCTGTAAAAAGCCAGGACTCCTAGAAACTATTGAAATCGTCAGAAAAAAAAAAACTGAAATGCAGAGTCAGCGGTTTCGTTTTATGGATGTGCTCGCCCCCTTTGTCTATCCGCGGCTAAGCCAGTTTCCCTCTCTCGTTTGTCTTTCCTCAGCAGTTTCATTTTGGCAATGGAGTCGCTTTCTTTCAGCTTCATGCTGTATCTTTGCACTTCTTTCGTCTCGTTAACTTGGGGCCACCTTTCCGGCTCTTTGAGCTTCATGCCATTGCTGTAGCCTTGTACTTCCAGGCTGGACAGACAGACAGACACATACATTTCTGCACGTAGACGTTTCTATGTAATACTAGCTGTGTAAGCCTGTGCTGTAAAAAGCCTGTGGAAATCGTCAGAAAAAATATGAAATGTAGAGATGTCAGGTAATTGAAAAGAACAACTCTGGGCATCTCTCTCCTAGGACAGCGTTTCTCAGCCTTTACATATTTGCGGCCTGAGTTTTCGTGACAGTTTTAATCACGCCCCCCTAACATTTCTTTGAAATGTAGATACAAATTTTATTATACCTACTTAACTTTTATCGACTATATTTATTGTTCTAGTATCAGAACATAGTTTAAGTTCATTTGTTTTGGTTTCAACAGATGTTTTTTTCATATTTTTGATTCTTGTTTTCTTTTTTTCACATCTTTGCGCCCCCCTTTTTGTTACTTCATGCCCCTAGGGGCCCGCCACTGTCCTAGGAGGATTTGTCTTGCCGACGCGATCGCATCGCTTGTGCATTAGCGGGAGGAGAAGTTAAAGGGATACCGTTTTGGCAATGTTAGCAGCTAAGCGACTTTGCCTTTCTTCGGAGGTTTCATTTTGCTGAAGTGCTTGGCTCATTTGTATTATTAATTAATACTAAGCGAGTTACTGTTTCTCTTACCCCGACTCCATCTCTCATGTCCAGCCCAGACACACACACACACACACACTTCCACGCTTAGACGTTTCTATATAAGACACAATGAGGCTGCGATGGCCCTCTTTGGTCATACAAAGCATTAAGACCCACCTTACTGGGTCCCACCAGATGAAGGCCATCGTCTTAGAGAATACGGCTGTTTTTAACTTTTGGAGTGCTTGGCAGGCCATGTTGGCCGCGCTCACCTGACCACGCGATGCACTTTAATGACGTCGCAGCCCACGTTTAAATGGTGGTGCACTTCAAACTAGTCCATCAAGTAACATTTCAGACAGCACTTTCTCCTTCACACTTATAGAAAGCTTAAAAAAGGAATTGTTTTATTATTCCTCAATATATTTTAATCCCAAAATTAATTATTCAACTGTTTGTTACTGATTTTTTTACCTATGATTTGGCAGTATGGAGGTTGGGATATTAAGGAATCCAGTTGCAGTATGTCATGATTATGTTTGAAGGATTTTATCTTGAAAACTCTAACATCTTGACCGTTAATTTCAGGTCCTTCTATCGCCGCCAATTTGAGAGTCGTCGTCGGCTCCACATCTTGCGTTTCTAGGGGCGTGGCTTCAAGGGTCGTTTAAAAGGTCCTTTCGTTATCCAGTCTATGGTTACAACCTCTTAAAAACAAGAATTCTCACGACTTTCATTCCATTAGTTCTCTCTGCCCGTTTTCTCAACTTCATTTCTAATCTATCATTAGAATTTAGTTGCTAGGTTTATTTTTATTTCTTTTGGTTTCATTTTTTATGTTCATCTCCTATTTAGCTCAGTAAAATATCCTCAGCAGGACACACTATTCATTTTCGGGTTTGGTTTGATTTAAATGAACTTCAAAACAACACACGGTATCCTGCAACATTATAAAGTTTCACATGGATACCACCATTGAAATCCATGGACAAACAGAATATCGTGAACTAGGAGTCCTGAGTGTTAAAGATTTCCAAAGCACGTAGTTCCAAATGCTTTCATTAATGCCCACTACAGGGGGATATCACCATCAAACACTGGTTAGTAAAAAAAAAAAAAATACATATGTATAAAATATAATATAAAATACTGATTCTTCACAAGTGGAATTCCAAACACAATGAAGCTTTGTGGAGCACAAAGGCAAAATGGAATTGCCTGAAACACAAAGTCAATGTAAATGAAACACATCCCAATTCAGATTCCAAAGCAAGAGCAAAAAACAGAGCAGAAAGTCAGAAAAACAAACCCAGATAATTCACAAAAATGACACTAAACATAAGTACGCTCACCGATTTTCTGTTGGATTCACAAATGAACCACCAGGGACTGCGGTAGACCATCTGCGTCTATCTATCTATCTGTCTATCTGTCTGAACTTATAGGGTGGAGAGCAGGTGGTCCCGCCTCTTGAGGGACCACCCACAAAACATAACACAGGCAGCTTATATACTTAAACAATATCAAAAACAAAGAACAATGCACATAAGCAACATTCAATAATCAACATAAATCAAAAATGAGACGTAAAATATAACTTTGAACCCCAGCCAGGGAAGGAGCCCCGGGTGAGACGTGACACAGAAGTAGTGAAGGATGTCACTGCTGTGACTTTATACGAGGTGTGTCGTGTCGTAAAATGATGTCACTTCGCTGGATTGGCACGGGACCACCTCCCAACAACCCAGGAGAACACAACACGGTGGCAAACTTTCTAGAAAATGACACATGAAATGAACACAAAAATGTAGCAATAATAAATCACAGAAATGAAATCTGCACAAGTCCAAACCCCAAATTGTGACATGCAGTGCCATCTTTTATAGGCAGGGCAGAATGACTCACACTGGCAAACGACCAGCTATGGGGACAGCATCCACTAACAACACAGCCACTTCTCTTATAAATATAATGGGAAACGTGGTACTTGACTAAACTGCTGCTTTATCAAATAAGAATATTTGAATTTAATCTCATCATTTGTATTATATTGTCACACTATCCACATGTGTCTGTCTGTGTGTCCATCTGGTTATGCTGTCTCTTTAAAGTCCAACAGATGATAAATCAGTAATATCAGCACTGACTTTCTAAATTACTGGCAAACACGAGATGCACACACTGCATGGTGCACTGCAAACATTAACGCTGTGGTCTGCATTGATTACTTAGATGGGCAGCACAGCCAGCCTGCCAACCTTGGAAGGGTGTAAATAAATATACATGCCAGTGTAAGACAAATGAAGTCTCCTGTTTCATATTCCCCTTCATTGTTCTTGCCAGCCTTGGGTGTCTCCACCAGTCTTTCCATTGTCAGACAGTTAGCCTTGTCCCATAGCTGGACTTTGTAAGCAGATGTTCATCAAAAACATTAAAACCAGTTTGGAACAGAATTTTAATCAAAAAGAATTTTATGTGCCCGGGTGGAACAGTGCTTAGAAAACATGATGACTGGTGGAAGCATCTCTGGTGATCTGAAGTTAGTCAGCTCGCAATGCTCATTTCTGAAATTACGTTCTTGACCATAATTTGTATGCATTTCTTAACAGATCCACCAACAACACCCAAGATGACCTTTGAGAACAACGCGAGAGAAGGCTTTCAGGCGTTCATAGAATGTCAAGTCGAAAGTAACCCTCCCGCTCAACTCTCCATATCACACATTGATAAAAAGTCCAGAGATGTCAAAATGATGCAAGACACCAACGCTCTGAAAATGTGTTTCATGAACTTGACAAGCAAGGATGCAGGACAATACCTCTGTACAGCGGACAACACGGAGGGGAAGAGCGAAACCAAAGGAGACTTCATCGTCAAGTGTAAGTCATGGACATCTATGTGTATTGGTTCAATTTAAAGAAATCCGTGAGGACATTTATATCAGTGTGTTTTTTTTTTTTCATTTTATATTTCATTAGGCTTAAAGTAAGTTTAGATAAAAGAAATCAAAATAAGCAAATGTTAATTTTGTTTTTAAAAATCTATTGAAAAGAAATATCAAGTGTTAGCAGTGGAGTCTTTCTCATAATTGGGTTATATTCTGCTTGTTCGTTTCTCTACATTTACCATATGCACATAATATAAAATGTTGGAATATAAAGGCAGGACAACCATAAACAGTTGGGACACCAATGACAAACTCCATATAATTAATAGAAAAATGTATTGCAAAAAAGAAAAAAATAACCAGAATGACTAAATTAACAGCCAGCACTGCAGTAAGACATCCTCTTCAAACGAGGACTCCTCAGACACTGAGCTACTGCTGGTGACGTCCTATTTATATCAGCCCTGGAGGAAGGGGCGTGTTCATGGAGGCGGAACCAGAAGTGACATCACCGTTCTTCATGCCATGGATCTGCTAGTCTGTAGAGCAGGGGATCCCAAACTCGGTCCTGGGGTCCCATGGTGGCTGCAGGTTTTTTTTCCAACCAACTTCCATTTTTCATTGGACTTTTAGCCTAATTAAGTGAGTTATGATTTCCCAGTTTATGTGTTTTTGGAGTCAATGTAGAAATGCAAAATTAAGTTTGGTAGATTTTTATTAAAATGTACTTAGCAGTTATATAGAGAATATGTAGTTTTTCAACCTGATTTTCATTCTGCTTTTCAAAGTGTCCTGGTTATTTCATTAATTATTTTACTAATTAGCAGGTCTGACACTGAAGTCATTGCCGCTTTCATCGCCCCGGGTGTCTGCCCTGCCATTTGTTAATTGTCACTATTAGGGATAATTGAAGGAAGCAAATTACACAGGAAAAGGGGAAAATAATAGGACAACAACAAAAGCGAGTTAAGCATTTCTAGCTTTAGAAAAAAATTGAAATATTTCTAAATGTCTTTTAAATATAAAAACCATACTATGGTGTTTATTTGAATGCAGAATAAGAGAAGAGTAAAGAAGCCAAGCTAATTCAATGAGATCAGTTGTTATCGATTATTATCACCGATTGTGCATCTGGTTGGAAGAAAAACCTGCAGCCACAGTGAGCCCCCAGGATCGATTTTGGGAACCATTGAGACAGAGAAACAAGAGGCATTAGGAGATAAATGTTCTTTTATTTTATCCGTCCACCTCCATGTTGACCTTTTACCATTGGCTAAGATTAATTATTAGTATAAACAGGAAGATAAAGAAATTAAGGTGTGAATCATCAGTTAAATTCCACAAAATACCAAATATGTTTGACTCTGAAGAAGGCTCTTTGTATCCTTGGAGGGGATGGACATCACAAGTGGTTGCTGTTATGGAGTCAAATAACACTGTGAGAGTGGCATCTGACCAGCAAACACCGGGGCACCAGACTGAAAGAAACAGAGCGCTAAGTGGAAAAACACATTAGACACAGGATGCTTTTTTATTTTATTTTAATGATCTTGTCTTGTTAATAATGAACTTCTGCTAGTGACCGTTACCATGGACACCCCCCTCTCCGCAGTCCCATGGGCCCCATGCACCCACACCGCCTATAGTTATATTATGGTGTGGTGGACAGTAGGAGTTTGGGGAGCTTCAAAACACGAGGTGATGTTCTTCTTCCTAGCATTTGTCTTCTGCTGGTCCTGTGCCTTGCATGTCAGTCTCCACTTATTCCAATCCAAGGGCACTGCTGGCTATTCACGTGTCTTGTATCTGCCGGCCAGGCCAGTGCTTCTTCGGTCACCCATGTGCTGTTTTCCTTGTGGACTGAGACTCTTGGGGTCTCAGCAACCAATTGGTCATTACTGCTGATCATCTGTTGATACCACTGGAGGCACACTTCAAGCACTTTCTCCGTGATTTGTGCCATGCCCATAATCCTCTGCACATCTTTATTCGTAACTTGGTCGGCGAGGTAAGACCAAGTGTCTAGTGGAGTAGGCACATTTCCCTGACATGGAGCACCTGTTTGTGCTTCATACAGTGTGACTGAGTGGACAACAGTCCTATAGATCTTCACCTTAAGTCAAGTCGGTAGGTCACATAGGACTCCAGCAACCAGGTGCCACTCATGGCTGACATTGACCTAAGCTACTTGAAATGGGCAATTTTGCTCAGTTCTTCACCATTCATGTGGAGGGTACTACCTGTCTGTGGGCCGCAATCCACGTACTTTGTCTTCTTGATGTTACGCCATTGTCTGTACTCTCCCAACCTTGATGCCCCCTCGACTTTCCATTATTTTGGAGAAATTGACGAGTTTTGTTTGGCCAAATGGTATCTTCTTGGTCAAGATTGCTCTAACGATCTAGTGTTGTATGCTTGATTTCAGATTCACCAAAAGATGTGTCACTTACCATATTGACTTCAAGAGTAATTGAAAACAAACCGGTCAAGCTTGTGTGTGACAGCGTTGCGTACCCACCAAGCAGCAGGTACAGCTGGTTTAAAGAGCAAGGAGACTCACAGCACAAAGTGGGAGACAACAAGGAACTCTTCTTCAGCTCCGTGTCCATTCAGGACTCTGGTCAGTACTTCTGCACTGCAGATAACTCCATGGGACAGGGACACTCGAAAACATCCTACCTGGATGTGTTATGTAAGTATCGTTTGCTACGATGACCAATGAAGGTAAAGAGGTTGGACTCTGCTGCATTACAGCTGCCCATTTCCCTTTAGAGTGTGTAGTTTTAGTGTCGATCCTTTCACTTTTCTTCCACCCTTTGTTTTGAGAGCACCAGTAGAGTTTAACAAACTACCAAATGAGCGACTCTGGTAACGTTTTATACACAAATGCACATTTGATCAGTTTTAATTTGAGATCTCTGCCCGTGATGACCACCTCCTTCATGTCACTCAGTCTGTACTTCATGCTGCCAAACGCACTCACAGACTGCAGGGTTTCCTTCTGAGTTCAGCCAACAAGAGCTGAACTCCCTCCTAAATGATGGAGGCACCGCACTGACGGCTCGCTGATCTTCCGTGATTATTCACTGTGGGATTGTGCTGTCAAAGCAACTTCCAGGTCCATTCAGACAGAAAGTTGGAAGAACTGCAGCCTTCAGATTCGTGTTTATGTTGGCAGGCTATCTCTGTTTTATAGCAGAGCAATATGTCCTCCCGAAGGACTGAACGCTTCCTGAAAAAACAATTAACTAAACAGGAGGAAAAACTGTAAGAAGGGCCATTTAGTGTCAATCCAGATTGTGACAGTAAATTAGCAGGGTGACGCCGCACATCTTTAAGAAGCCTTCTGTTACCTAATTGCTTAACTGGCACAACGTCAATAAGAACTCACTGACCATATTGAATGGGCATCACGGAGTAAGAAAACGGCCCTAATTGGCTCAAAAATCAGAGTGACATAAATCTTGTCCAACATTTAGAATAAAAGTAAAGTAATTTATTAATAAAAGTTCTTTGTTGGGCTGAATGGCCTGTTCTCGTCTAGAGTGTTCTAATGTTCTAATAGCAGTTTATCAGTTCTCCAAATTGAGCAGACTCCACCAGAAATTAGAAGAGAATGTGAGCCATCGGAACTTGCCAGGATCTGCCAGAAGATGGCATTCAGACAGAGGTCGGCACGCACGTTTTAGAAACACTAGGCAACGACACACTTGTAAAAAGATATTGATAAGGCAGAGACGGAATAATATTCATAACAAATATTGTACGTTACATGGTGGCTCCATCTACAGTACATTGAGAAGCCATAAGCTGTCAGCCAAAATGACATTTTTGGTAATGCAGCTTTGCAATATGTTTTATCTTGGTGGAGTAATATATTACTCAACATTCCCCTTTTCTATTATAAATGTGTAGCCTTTGTCAGAATGCCTCCAATCTCACAGACCTGCCACTGTATATAAGGTATTGTACCATAAAACATCTCCTCACCTTCCCTTCTACATTTATAACCTCAGGCAATTAGGTGTAGTAAAAGATAAGCAGTGTTTACACTTAAAAATAATGAATTATTGATAATATCCATAAATAATAACAATGAGCAAAGTACAAGTAAACACTGGCAACCATACAACCTGATAATTGCTGATGTGTAGTTTCAGGTGGCACACTGACTTGTCTCTAGTTAAGGTCGCCATTTTGCGGTCAGCTTTCTTCAGAACAGGCCGCATGCCTGTCTCAATATGGTTGCCCAGCTGTGCTCTTCATTGTGTTGTCCATTTCAGTTCATGGTGTGTGAGATGGTCTTTCATCAGTTTGGTAAGAGAGAGAAAGCAAGCAAATTTTTAGGTTTGCTGTCCAACCCCTAGAGCCAATAGGGCATCACGATACTTAAAGGCTTTTGATACAAGCCAATTCCAAACAGCCATACTTCAGACCAATGGGGGAACAGAATACCTTCACATCTGCCCCCAAAACCATATGTTGAGTTGGAGTTTGCCAGCTAGGCAGTCTGGCTTTCCTGTGGGGGTTGATTGAGAAGGTCCTGCTGGGAAAACTTTGCCAGACTTGATTAAGGCGGTTCCCCCAATCCTGTCATAAAATTCAAAGAGACTCATTCCTAAAAGCCGGGGAAGGGGTTCTTAACCATCTAACCATTGCTGTTCTTATTAATGATAGGCATTAGTGTTACAAATTACCATTAAAGACATACAAAATGTGTATCAGTGTATATGCAAAATTTCACACCATAACACAATATGTTATATCTTCACTATGCGACTCTTCAGTTCCAGCCTTGGGGGGACAAAATTATTGTCTGTTTTTTATACCTTCATTGTTATCACTCTTTAATTTAATATTGCTCTTTATCAGTATGTGAATGTCCCCTTGGGATTAATAAAGTATCTATCTATCTATCTATCTATCTATCTATCTATCTATCTATCTATCTATCTATCTAATAGCAATAACTTGGCTCTGTTCTGTTTTATTTCTCTTCCCTTATAAGAAATGAAATCTGTATCGTGCACAAAAGAATAATATTCATAAGAGTGCAAAGCTCATTGAATACACAGAGCACTGTGTCACACAGAGTTTTGGTGGAGCTTCATAGCTCTGTTGATGTCGCTAGTTGTTCCCCTCAGTTCTGAGCTTCACTGCTTCTCTTTTCGTTTAACAGATCAACCTAAGAAGGTCAGGGTCCTGCACAACATCGGGAGATCTGGCGTGAAACAAGGAGACACCATTGTCCTTTCCTGTAGCTGCGTCAGTAACCCCCCAGCGAACGTGTACATGTGGCACAAGATCACAGAGAACGACATGAATAGCATCGTGGACAATGAGCAGAACATCACAATACACGACTTTTCAGTTCAACACGAGGGTTACTACTACTGCACGGCCCACAATATCGTGGCAAGCGAATCGAGCCAGCAAATATCCCTCTTTCTTTTCAGTAAGTTTGTCTTATTCTTTACAAAGTTGAACCTTTTACTGAGAAAGGAGATTTAGTTTGACAGCAGAAAGATGTGGAGGAAAACTACAAACCAAAGGGTCATCATGCAGGGCCATGTTACTCTCCGTTGCTATGGTAATTGTCAGTCCTGTGACTGGCATTTGTGTAGAGTTTGGTGTCACAAACCCACCAGTATAAAACTTGGCACTGCTCTTCATTTGATAGCAGAGGTTTAGTGGCAAATCCCTAAAAGATCTGCTTGTGATCTCGGATTGTCTTGTGGTTGACCTTTTGGGCATTTTTTTGTTTGACTTCCACTATTTGGTTTCATTTTGATTTTGACTTCCTGGTTACAAACCTTTCTAACTTGTTTTTATTTTTCCTTTGGATTTTTCCCTCAGGTCATCTACTGGTCTGTTTCTCTAACAGAGCAGCATTGTCTTTTTTTCTATCTTGGCAGTACATTTGCTAGTTCCTTGTGTTTATCTATTTAAATTTTCTCTGTTCGGTGTGGATTCCATTATTAGGTTTATTGAGTTTGGAAGGAGAAAATTTCTCAACTAGGTAACAGTCGTCAGGTGCAGTGACTTGTCTGCCTGCAGTACCCGATGGTAAGATGGACTTTGGGCAGCCCTGCTTTGTGGCCGTGGCATTAGCTCCTCTAACAGTCTTTTCTGCCCCGTCCCCATTGTTTCTTTTCTTAGGTTTTTGGATATTTGGATTTGTTCTTAGGGTTTGGATTGTAGATGTAGAATTATGGGCCTTGTAGTTTTTCCATTACTTTTGTGTAGTTTTATTCTATTCTTTAATATTTTACTTACTTTAGAAATTTTGCTTTATTTTGCATTAGAGTTTATTTTTATCTTTTTTTTTTTGGATTTTTGATTTCTAAATTTATTTTTTAAACCCTTATGCTCGTTTTCTTGCCAACCCAAGGGGGCGGGTGCAGAGTGCCGGCTATCCCACATCTGAGCAACTCGAGGGGCATCGGGGTGCCCCCTTGTTAGAGAATTATTTTTGTATTGAAAGAGATTGTATGCAGAAGAGTATGTGGGGCACGGAAGGATGACGGTTTGGTCCTCATTTATTATTATCAGAAAATCGGTTACTTGAGTATTTCACTACAAATGTCTCTTTTAAATACCAATCAATAGTAAAATGTAGCAACAAGTAAAAGTAAAAAGTACAAGTAAAATGTAATGAAAAGTAAATAAAAAATTAAATTACAATAACACCTAATCAAAAACAATAGTATGAATTACTTTATCCTCTAATTGAATGTAATGAACTCCAAAAAAAAGAAAATGAACAAAAAAGAGCTGCATATAATTAAAATGAAGAACAAAGAGAATTGTCCAATGAACGACAAAGAGAAAAATGACCCCAATAAAACGCAAACAGAAAGGCAAACAAACAACATTTATAGAATGTAAGTTAAGCCATAAAGTAATTCATAATATTGATTTTGACGAGGTGTTAATATAATTTATTTTTTTATTTACTTTTTTACTTTCAATTTTTACTATCTTTTATTATTCATTGCTATTTAAAACAGACAGTTGTAGTGAAATACCCAAGTAACTGATTTTCTCTCTATAATAACTAAGCCCCAAACCGTCCTCCTCCCGTGCCCGCTTACTCTTCTGTGTGCCACCTCTTTAAATTCAATCACTTCCTCTAACGGCGGGACTCCGCTGAGCTGCAAGGGGCTGGCGAACAAAGAGAGTCGGGGGCCGAGCCCTCTAGTCACCCCAAATAAACCCTTTTAATGAGAATAAAATGGTTGAAAATCTATTTAATGAGGAGAGTGCTTTAATTAGAAGTGCTCTTTAATATTTTACACACAAATTGTATTATTATTGTTGAATGAATCCATCCATCCATTTTCTTAATCCTCTTATTCAGGACAGGGTTGTGAGGAAACTTCTTATTACAGAAGTCATAGCGTGCAATGAAAGAACAACACCTGAAGGGAGCGCAAGTCCTTCACTGGGTCAGCACACACATCCAGGGCCAGTTCAGCACCAGCAGCCCACCTAACCTGCATGTCCTGGGACTGTGGGACTCCCCCAGAGGCATAGGGAGAACAAATTCTGGAGGCAAACCAAAACTGCTAATTGCAAGATAGAAGCACTGCCACAGAGCCACCATGTCACCCCAGTTAAATCAATAATGAAGGAATGAAAACTAGCAGCTCTTCTAGGACCCCACTGAGTGCCATAAATGAGCTGTGCACTGATGGCTTTGTACTTGCACACGCTGTTCATGTAACTTCTGCTGACGCTTCCTCCTTTTCTGCTGCTATGTGTTTGTAACACGTAGTGGTTACCAAATTCTGTGGTTCACCGGCTCTTTTGCTGTGAAGCCATTTAAATAATTCGAAGCAGTTCACTTTGCCTCAGGCTCTGCTGTATTTTGCCTCAGCTTTGTTCTGCTTTACTTTCACAGTCATCACTTTACGTCCCAGCATCTAACATGATTCTTCCATGATCCGTTTCTTAATCCACATTAAGACGTTGTCTTCAGAAGAACTACTTATGAATGCTTTGACATCACTTCATTTTGTTTTCTGTTCAGGCTGTTCTGTTGGACTCATCGACGATGTCTGTTGGTGCAAGACATCAAGCTTTGTGGGGTCCCTATTGTTGGCACTCTAGTCCTGGAGAAACCCTTATTATATGCAGGAAATTACACCCTGATAATAAAGAAATGTCTTCAGGAAAAATAATCAGAAGGACCTGAAGTGGTGAAGGGCACATCAACAGACCCCCTAACATTATTAATAAAATGGGGATCAGTAACGTAGGCCTGCAGAGTGTCATTTGCTACTGTTCTGAGGTTGCTGATCGTGAGTAGGATCGTATTTTTGACATTTCATTCTTTACTGGTGGTCCTAACCCTATGAGCGCCACTCCCAGACGGTTAAACATAAGCATGTGACATATTGTTTCAGGCTATTTCAAGGTCATTCATTATGAATAGGGGGTCATTTTTGATTTTTGATCCTTTACTAGGGGTCTAGACCTCTGTGGACCTCTATCAGAGGGTGGGAAATGACAAACATATTAGAATTAAGAATATTTAGACTTTAAACATTTAAATTAAATCACACATTTGAATATTTCACATATTTGACGACACTGTTCCTGTTTATTGTGTATTTCCAACTCATGAAGTAAACCGTTACATTTCTTGGGATCAACCCGAGTTTGGGTGGCTGACGCTAATTCAGACTTTTTGCGGTTCAATGTAAGAACCAGGCCTGCTCAAATCACAAGCCCGTCACGCAGGACGTGCACGTTTGCCACTTTACCTAAGAACCTGTGGTTGGACTGAGCAGGACAATGTGCTAAATTCAGAAATGTCAGCCGCGTCTCTTGGACCTCCACATTAGCGTAACAAGTTTGAAATCAGAAGTTATGTCAGTTTAGCGCCCCCTGTCTGGTCACATCACGCCACGTGCCCACCGAGGTCGGGATGGGTGGCTCCGATTCTCTACATCCCTGCGTTAGATAAAACTCATTCAAGGAAGTAGATGGACTGCCTTTATCATAGTTGTCTTCCTATTGTTACCTTGCCAAGCGTTTTGCAGAGTATTTCAGGAAACCATTTTGTAACTAAAAAAAAAAACGACATTTTTATGTGTTCCTTTATTTCATTTGGTGATAATTCTGTTCAAACTATGGTGGCCAGCTCGCGATCTTCAGCCTCACATTTCCTGTAACACTTAAGAGTTCAGATGTTAGTTTGGGTTTGTCTTTCATTTCACATCCTCCTCTTCTTCATTTGGAGGTTGGGATTGAGACAAGACCTCAATGAAGACACTGCTAAGGTTCACAAGGTGGTTGCAATTTTTATTTTTGCTTGTTCAGCTGATAGATTGTAAAAAAAAACCAAAAAATTTTTGTTCTTGTTTTTCTTGCCTCGCCTTTTAGTGATTCACTTACCTTTGAAGGAATTCTTTAATCATACAGGACCGTTGTTTTAGTTTTGTCTGAGAAAAGAAGCCTTTATAGAGTACCCCGTCAGCCTTAACCCTTTGGACCCAGCAGGCCAGCCTCATGGTGGTATATAACTGAAGGGCTGGTAGAACTGCCCACCTATCTACCGTCTTTATCCTGCTGTCCTACTGCTTTGATACTCTGCTCTCTAAATCTTGCAGTCCACTGCAGTAGATGTGATTTCCTAAAAGGTCGCTGCTGTCATAACCTGACTGGCTGGAATACCGGCCTTCGCTATTTTAGACTGCGCACCTAATATACTGCCGTCTAGGTGCGCTCTTATGCTGATGGGTTTTTTAGCTGCACGTCAGTTTTTGCTTTTTTCTTGCAGGTTTCCAAAAGAAAATGGACAGAATTTCAGTTACATTTTAGAATGGGAGCAAACAATAGATGCTGTAAAATGATACAAAGAACACAGCTGAAGAGTCGGGGGTACCACCTCGGTAACCCCGTAAATTTTTGACCAGTATTATGGAAATAAACACACAATTAATTCAGGAGATGTCTTTAGAGACATGAGCCCAAAACAGAACTGAAGTGGGTAGCTGGTTTTGCGAGCTATTAAGAAAGATGGTGGGAAGGGTTGGGTAAAGAAGAATGAACACTGGAGATGACATCGGTGATGGAAGGGTTAAAGTTGGGAGAAAGGAAGAAAGGATCAGAAAACAGTGCCAACCCCTGGCTCGACGAGTAACTACATTCGCTAGATACCTCAAGTTGTCCTCAAGCACAACTCCTAGTTTGCTCAATGAAGTACAAGCAGACAAAGAGAGCGTTTGCTCTTCTGCTCCATGAGAGGTTTCTTTCCCCCCTGATCTCACCTTAGGACATCTGTGTTACCACCCCAGTCAAACTCCCATCCTGTCACTGTCCCTGGAGCGGGCCATGCTGCTCACGGGAGAGTTTGGGCACTTGATACCAGCAGCAAGAGTCCTACTGGGAAGGGGAGACCCCGGGGGGGTTAACTGGGAGATGAAGACAAAGAATGTGATGTGTTGTTTGTTGTGCGTTGCTTCTAGCAGTAAAGACCGTCCTGAAGCACATCACTCTTAGGTGCTTTTGGTGTTATGTCTGCACAATCAATGGTAAAAATGGCTGTAATTGATGCAGCTGCTTTTAGAGTTTCAAATCTCTTGTTATCGCATTTTGGATTATCATCATATTGTCATTAAATAATAAACATTTACTTTTAGAAATCAAAATGTTTGGTTTTCAAAATTGCTGAAAGTTGCTGGGGAGGCTCAGGTAATGGTGCCATTGTGGCCATTTTAAAAGCCCTTTCCCCATTTTTGGGCTTGCGTAGGCCAGAGCCTGCCATTTGAGTACAATACAATACAATTTGTATGGCCCAAAATCCGCAATGGGTTTTAACAGGTCCTGACTTTTGGCAGCCCCCCAGCCTTGACTCTCTAAGAAGACAAGGGAAAAACTCCCAAAAAATAAACCCAAGTAGGGAAAAAATGGAAGAAACCTCGGGAAAGGCAGTTCAAAGAGAGACCCCTTTCCAGGTAGGTTGGGCGTGCAGTGGGTGTCAAAAAGAAAAAGGGGGTCAACACAACACAATACACAGAAAAGAACACAAGTCATCCTCAATACAATAATAGGGCAATAGAAATATTACAAGTACAGGGCAGAATATAACAGTAGATGATATCCCATAATAGGATTTGGATTTGGTCAGAGTCCAGGAGACCTCAGCCATCAAAACTGCTTCCCCCTATTGGCCATTCCAAGCTGAGTCAGGGCTGGGCCAGCCAATCCGATGAAAGGCCACCTCTACCCGATGATTCCTGCAATCCTCTATCAGAGATGACTTGACCTTAGGCAGGCAAAACAACTTGGCAGGTGGGCAGTGGCACCAAGTGCCACATTTGAGTACCGAGAAGGGAAACAGAATAAGTGAAGGTTAATAACAAATTAGAACTGTCATATTACTTATGTTTTGGTGCTAATGACTGACAACAGAGATGGAGTCTGCACAGTTAATCAGCAGCTCTAGTCAGGGTGTGCCAAACTGAGGTCGTGAGTCTTCAGCTGGGATTTGAAAGCTGAGACTGAAGGGGCATCTCTTATAGTAGCAGGCAGACCACTCCACAGTTTAGTAGCCCTGTAAATAAAAGCTCGACCTCTCACTGTTATTTTATTAATCCTTGGAATCATAAGCAGACCGGCATCTTGAGATCTTAATGTGCGCTCAGGTTTGTAAGTCATGATAAGTTCAGACCAGTAAGCCATTTAATGCTTTATATTGTTAAAGGAGGATTTTGAAATCTGCCCTAAACTTAACCGGGCACCAGTGTAAGGATTTAAGAACTGGAGTTATGTGTTCGTATTTTCTTGTCCTTGTAATAATTCTTGCCGCAGCATTTTGGATTAACTGGAAGATGAATAAAGAACAGTTTGAACAGCCAGTGAACACCGCATTGCAGTAGTCAATCCTACTAGGGGTTAGGTTGCCAGGGGTGAGGCTAACTCCAAGGGCCCAAATTTGAATTAAGAGCAGACACGGGTTTTTTGTGTTGGTTTTCTGAAGGCTTGTTCCCCTTTTCCTGCTTTGTGGTGGAAAGATTTTCTTGACAGACAGCAACTCCTCCACTTTTAGGAATTTTGTTCATTTACATTTTTCTTGCTCCTTCTGTGTGAGTTAGCATTCAAATTAGGAATGTTACACCTCAAGAATTCCAGTTACTCAACGTAAGGTTTAGTTTTGTTTTTATAATATCATTTGAGCTATTTTAGCTGCCATTTTGATTATTTCCTGGAGCAGCACTTGGGTTGTTGGGGACGCGTTCTCTAAAGTTGTGAACCATCAATCATAATACATTAGGATAAACGTTTACATTTCCTCTTCTGAGTATGACTTTGCTTTTGCTGAAAACTTTTTCTAAGGATCTTTCTGGGTCAAAACTCTCTGTCTGTTTTCTTGACTGGCTAGGAGGCCATATATAACAGAAATGTGAGGGATGGATGGGCACCCCAACTTGGGTGGGGGCTGCTCAGTACCTCATTTGGGGGCCAGGAATAGTGGATGAACAGAGGAAGACAGTTGTTCCCCCAGTATGCTAGGTGGCAGTACTCATCTGGTGTGGATACCCGAAGGTCTGCATGAGACCTCTGGTCGAGGAGGACCGCCCTATCCTTGGGTGCCACCAGAGGGTGCTGCCAGGAGAGAACTTCCCTGCTTTGTGGTGGTTCCATCTGACCTAGAAGTTCTTCCTGGGTGTCAAATATCCATAAAAGCAGCCAGTAGTCCTTACCCAGGGAGTTGGGGTCAGGA